>NW_027327884.1:0-132075 GCF_047675955.1 Chlorocebus sabaeus | reverse complement strand
TCTACCAAGACCGACAATGGCAACTAATCTGAGATATACTATCCATACTTTCTATTTGATGTTTCAAAGGAAAGCATCATGAAGTTCCAGTAGCAGGGAATTTTCTATAATCTATCACATCAAGACACAGCAGAAATGTAGCTAAAATGTTCATAGGGTCTATGCAGAGGAAGAGACGGGTCTATTTCAGGAAAAGTGCTTGCTGGCTTTTAAGAAACATAGTGAAATCCTTGCCAAGTAAAAGATTGTTTATACTTTTGCGTTGGAAACGGAGGGAAAGTTCTTTCTTATTATTTGAATACATTAACTGTATTTAAGTGTTCTGGTAGATTAAGTATTAAACATTCAAAAGGAAGTAATTCTGTTTGGTCTATTTCATTCTTTAAACGTAGCTTTCAAAAACTGACAAATACCTGGCCGGGTGCGGTGACTCACGCCTGTAATCCCAGCACTTTGGGAGGCCGAGGCAGGTGGATCACGAGATCAGGAGATTGAGACCATCCTGGCTAAAACGGTGAAGCCTCGTCTCTACTAAAAACGCAAAAACCTAGCCTGGTGTGGTGGCGGACACCTGTGGTCCCAGCTACTCGAGAGGCTGAGGCAGGAGAATGGTGTGACCTGGGAGGCGGAGCTTGCACTCAGCCGAGATCACACCACTGTACTCCAGCCTGGGCAACAGAGCAAGACTCCGTCTCGAAAAAGAAAAAAAAGGGGCAAACACCCCATGTCTGCCCTGGCTCTGGCCATCTCCACGGAGTGGACAGAGCTTGGGAAAAGCTCACTGTGGAGGCCCAGAAGGCCGGGCCTGGCCTTTCCTCAGCAGATGAGCAAGAGCGTCAGCCACCCTAGTGAAGAAGCCCATATTTGCTATGTTACTGATGATATCCACATAAATTTCTATTTTGTCTCTCACACAGAACTGCGATCTATGTTTGAGCAAGCAGCTCGTGCCAACAGTCCCTCCATGCCATCATTTCCCTGACCTCCCCCAGAAAAGCCAGGCCAGGCAGCGTCCCCACACACGGGGACTGGGTCCCAGGAAGATCCTGGTCCTGCCCCTCTTCTCTCTCATCCCTGCAGCACCCTGGCTTGCTGTGGAAGCCCAGCAGTGCTGGCTAAACCCACGTTCACCTCGGGCATTCAGGAGAAGCCTCTGTGCAGAACTCAACTGGGAAGCAGGACTTTGTGTGCTGGCAGGTCACTCGAATGGATTTGCAGAACTCAGTTTTCAACACAGGTGCCGCCATCAAGTCCCTGAAGACCTTTGTGAGCCTAGAGCCACAGAGCCATTTGCGGCACTCTCACAATCTCTAACAACCCTGCACAGAGGCCCTGTTTATCCAAAGGACCATAAAATGTTCCGTGTAAACAAAGTTTGACATAATGAATTAAAAGGAAGTCACCACTTCTATTTTCCATTAATCCATTCATTCAAACAAGTATCTCTTGAGTGTGTGCATCAAATACTGTGGAATTAGGATTTAATCCATGCCTTCAAGAAATATACAGCACAGAATAAAAGGTATAGCTTGTAACTAACAGTGGTGAAGAGGCAAGAAATACACATCGCAGAAGGAAAGGTATAGCTTGTAACAGTAACAGTGGTGAACAGGAAAGAAATAAACATCATAGAAGGAAAGGCAGAGCTTCTAACTAACATCATAGAAGGAAAGGTGTAGCTTATAACTAACAGTGGTGAACAGGACAGAATCTCACAGGCTCATCAGGAGCCGCCGAGGAGGAAGCCATGATTCATTTCCGGCTGCAGTAGATAAATGTTTCCTGGATAAAGTAACTTTTCTACAGTGATATCTGCTCCTTATTGTTTAATCTTGCTCGATAGGGTATTAAATTACCACTTTATGTGCTGCTTGTATAAAATACATTATTGTCAGGGGAGGTTATAAAATAACACTGCACACAAGCTTGGACTGTGAATGGTACGAGGCAATGGGATGATGTGTTCCCGTGTTCTCGAGACGCAGAAGGGGCAAGACCCTGCTTCCCTTCTCCTCCCCACCGCCCTGTTCCCAGATGATGGGCAGAGGCAAGGCCACCGTGCAGTCCTAGAGCTGGCTCCAGGGCCAGGACACCACACCCGGACTCTGTGCACCCCATGCGAGAAATACAGCCTGGGGGGCAATCACCAATTTACCTGGCAGTGGGGAGAGTCCTTCATCAATAGCCTGTGCTTCCAGGAGCCAGGACAAAGCAGGAGGCTCCAGGAAAACTGTTCCAGGTGCTCCTGAAACCTAGGTAGAGTCACAGCCTGGCAGGAAGCACCAGTGATGCAGGTGTGCCCAAGACTGGGAGGATGGCCAGATGCCTGGAGACCAGACCAGCCTGCAGGAGATGACCACTTCTCTCTGGTTCATTAGAGATAGACAGTCTGGGCTTCACTTTTGTATGTGGAGTCTCACAGTACAGAAATATCACAAAGGGATTAGACTTCGTATACCCCAATTTTTTTAATTAAAAAAAACACGATTATTTCAACTAATTCTAAATCCAACAAAGAAAAATAAATAAGTATATAAACACATGCCTCCAAAATGTAAACCACAATCTCTTTACCCATAGGAGACCCAAAATTTAGTTTACTTTTTCTTCAATATCATCTCTTTTATTTTAAGCCATTACTGAGGTGTCTCCTCACTGCCCGACGAGGAGGTTCATAGGCTCTTCAGGGCTCTTTGCTGTTTCATCGTTTTTTAGGTTTAAGGGCCGGATCATTTTCCCACACTTGCTTGCTTCTCTGATCACCAATTTTTCACAAGGACGTCATTGTGCCTCAGAAAACCTAGTAACTGAACTTCATTAAAAGTGAAAACAATAAGGACATGTTGGCTGCTATGACAGCATCCTCAGTCACCGAATCTCCCTAGGGGACCAGACACACCCCCAATCTCCTCGTAACCCCAGCATGCAGGTATCGCTGCGGCGGACAGGACTGACCCACCTTGGGGGAGGCATGAAAGCAAAGAGAAGAGAAGGCAAGTGACTCATTTAGGAAACTCGGGTGATCCCCTCGAGTCACGTTTCTCAGGGTGTGAGGGGACAGCCAAATGCAGGGAACCTCCTTGGCCTGGCAGGTGGCAGATTCCTGGAACCCTCCTCAGACATGTTAATCAGAGAATCTAAAGGCGGGCAGACTCTGAAAAGTATCTGTAAAGGAAGGACTTAGCTCTGCTGTGAGCCCCCTACACGTGAGGTCACGCAGGACGCTGCTCCCAGCGTCCAGTCTCCATTTCACTCTCCTGGGAGGAACACCCGTCAAGTCACAGAGCACGGTCTTCAGCGAACACCTTCCTGCGCGACCTCCACTGTCGCCCAGCCCTGCAGGAGTAGCCGCTGAGTAGGGAAAACAAGTCTTTGCTCCTGACCCAGCCACCTTGACGCTGGGCATAAGACCAGTACTGCTACGTCTCTGGGGAAAGGAGCGGCCCTGGGCAGGAATGCACTTAGCAGCCCCAGGGAGGGGCCAGGTGTGGAGGACCAGGCCTCTGCCCGCAGACACGTCAGCACAGCATCCTGGAGCAGAACCTCCAGCCCAGCTGAGCCTACAGATGGCTGCAGCCCTGGACAGCATCTTCACGGTGTCCCAGGGGACTGGGCCAGAGCCGCTCAGCAGGGCTGCCCTAATTTGCAACCTCAAGAAGCTGTACAGTCGTACGTGTATGTTGCCTTAAGCCCCTAGGTTTTGGGGTCACTTGTCACACAGCGACAGACAGTGGATGTGCACGGACTCCCAGGCCACGATGGCCTCTGGCGGCCTCACCCGGGCTGTCTCATCTGTTCCCGTGACATCATGTTTCTCAGAGCCAAAGGCTGCCAGGGCCCCCCTCTTTTCTTCACAAAGTCGTTACAAGCTCACGATACAAACTAAAAAGAACCAATCTGTAAAATACAACATATGAGGCAATACAGGGTGAATGCCCAGGCACATACACACGAGAAACAGGCGCACGCATGAAACAGGCGCATGCACACACGAACAGGTGTACATGCATGAAACAGGTGCACGCATGAAGGTGTACACGCGTCAAAAAGGTGTTCATACACACATGAAAGCACCAGACATGAAGGGCTGTCTTTGGGATCTTGGTTTTAGGTATCTCCTTCACCCTTTTACACCTGCAGGATCACAAACACAGCACACTACAGTAGTGAGGGGAAGCCCCAGCTTCTCATAGGGGCACATGAGGCTTTTTATTTATGTCACAGGTTGCATCACTACATTCTAGAACTGCAAGGCCCCACACTGCCAGGACTGGGTCAGGTCCAACCTGTGCTCCAAGGACCAGGCCGTCTGCCAGCCCCGACAGACCTGCCCCTTGGATGGTGTGGCTGCTTCTAAAACAGAGGCTCAGGCCCACCCAGAGACCTGCAGTACCTGTTATTAAATCAAGACTTGGCTGTGGGTAAACGTGAAGATTTTTATTAAACATGACTCTGGAGCATTCAAAGGACCGTAACTGAACGCTCCTTTCGCAGCCACGGCGTGTCCAGACGCTCATGGAGAAGGCCAGGGCGTGGGAACCCACGGAGCCCCAACAAGGCAGACTCGGAGCTGTGTGGCGCAGTCAGCACCGATTTTGTGTTGACACTTGCCTTTTATATTCAGATTAAAATAAAAAACAAGACGCAAAAGTAGTTCACATTCTATTTCAATTCTCTATCTTTGTAGTAACTGGGCCCCTTTCCCTCTGGTTTCCCAGCCAAGCATTAAATAGGCGCAGCTGGGATTTGTCAAAGTCTGGGCCTCTGTCGTAGAGTAAGTGAGGGGGGTAGGGAGGGGAGCAGGAGTGGTGAGGAGGAGTGGGGGATAGGGAGGGACAGAGGGAAGGAGAGAGAGAGAGAAACTGCCGAGGGCTGGAGGCAGGAGGGATGCTCCCTGGCAGCCTCAGGCTCCCCGTTCCAAGGTAACTGAGCTGGCATCACGCATGCGGTGCCGTCATATGACTTGGCTGACACACGCCAGAATTACAACAAAATGCTTAAGGAGAAGAGTAAGCACCAGCATCTTCAGATTACGGTAGAGTCCCGGTTTCACGCTTGCCTTGTATGACATTCTATAAATTGTAAAGATAACGCATTTTCTTACCAGCCACGCTGTTCCCCAAATACTAACTGTAATAAAGACCAGACAGCATCTGAGTACTGAGCGTGTGTCAAGCCCCGTGAGGTAGGCATCATTTACTTTGCTAGAGAAAGAAACAAGCTCTGAGAGAAACTTTCTGAGGCCAGGCAGCTGTCTCCAAACCCACCTCGCGCCTCCTGACCCTGAACGTGGAGGACCCAAGTCATTCACGTGAATAATTTACCTACATGCATGTCAGATTGAGATTCAGCCCCCAGATCTAATCATCTCTATGCAGGAATGTGTCAAGGAAGGTATACAATTCTATGAGCTTGAGCTGGGGGAACAAAGGCAGGCACCCTCGACACACATGTGGTATGGAGGTACGTGACCAGTGCAGGGGTGGACAGGAGCACGTCCAGCCCTGCCCAGTCACACAGCCACCCTGCCATGCCAGTGCAGGGGGCGCCACCGTGTCTCGGGGAAAAGGAGCTTCCCCTGCACAGGAATCTACGCATGAAAGTGTGTTGCTGAGAAGGTTTGGACCAATATCTCAGAAATCAGACAGCGTGTAACACGCTTATCTATACAGGCTGCCTATGTCAGGGAATCACCAATAATTCCCATCTCGCCATCAATTATTTCTGGTAAATACTCATTATTCTAAGTTAACTGAGGCAACACAAGAACAAAATAATGGAAATGTCAGAGTCAATCAGCTCCACCTGCTGAAGAGCTGGGACTAATGATGAAACCTAAGGAATCCTGGAGAAGGCAGCAGGACCCCACTCCCCGCGGACCACCCCAGCCTCCTTCCACAGGAGAGTTAGTCGTGGGGCCAAGGAACGGCTTTCAAGGAATCTCAGAGGTTCTCAAGGTCTTGAAAGTTTAACGGGAACTGAATATTTGCATCTGAGTCACACGAGCACATTAAAAGTAAAATTTCCTCTTTCCACTAGAATTATGAGCTTGCAGCGGTGACACTGGCTGTATCTCATGCTCATGAGATGTTGGGGGCAACCGTGCATCTCGGGTGAATCATTTATAACGATGAAAGCAGTGCTTGGGCTCTTGATCCAGGACCACAGACCCCACCAGTGAGGGTCTAAACAGGACAAGCCTTGGCCTGGAAAGGCTGGTGTCCATGCAGGCTGGGAGGAGCACCAAGAAAACTCAGGGGCAAGCCCCACGCAAGCTCGGCATGTCCTACCCCACGCAGTCGGCATCAGCCACAGGGATCTTTTGTTGTTTTCTGTTCAGGAAGGAACATATTAAAAAGCCTGGGGCCCAGGGCCTGGACTCCTCAAATCTCCCCACAGAGCCAGGTTAAGTGGCACCTTCCCTCATGTTAAAGTCAACTATATATGGCTGCTGAGGGCATCTCAGAGCAGGTGCAACACTGAGCTTTCTTGCTGTCTGGGAAAAGCAGGAATTCCAGGCCTCTGCCTTCCTACCTCCCCAGAGGCTCTGGCCCAGGTGAGCTCAGCTTCTCCCAGGTAAGGAGCACAGACCAGCTTCCCTCATGCCCCTCAGGTCACACAGGAGCGGTGCAGACCCTTGCACCTTGGCAGGAGCCCTCGCAACCCACTCCAGAGGCAGCAGCCCAGCCCTGTGGCCCCGGCCTGGCAGGAGGCAGCTGCTGGGACCCCTGCTCAAGGTTCAGCACAGCGAGGTCCAGCCACGGCAGGTGAGACATCCACCACCCGGCCATTCGTCTTTAACCTAAAACAGACACAGGAATGCGGCAAGGGGTTCCTTCCCCGACAAACCGTCCGTCCTGTTCTCATCTCTCCCTCCTGCCCCAGTACTGCGCCCAAGGCCACCCAACACTGTGCCCAAGGCCTGACTCCCAGTTTCACAGGGAATCCAAGACGATTATGATTTTGAGAAACTGGGAGCTACATAGAAAATGAGTCGGTAAAGCCAGTGTCCACTGATCCTCCACTCCACACAGCGGAGAACAGTCCTCGGCATAAAACCCACGGGGCAGGGAAGACGCGATCAAGGCGGGTAGGACAAAGGAGCCGCAAAGCGAGTGGTTCAGGGAACAACGCCACGTGAACACAAACCTAAAGTGCTCAGCGGCTGGAAGACAAAACACAGGAGACAGAAACACTGATTGTTTAAAAAGAAAAGAAAAAAAGCCTCACTCTTAAGAGTCCATCAAGATTTAAGTTCTCAAGTCACAATGTATCAGCACAGACCTCTCATAATGCCTGAAACTTGGGGCAGTAAACACGTGAATCAGTTCTCCCAAGTCCATCATTTTCTTTGATGAGCCTCTTGAGTCTCAGGCTGGTTTCAAAATAAGCGCTTCTCTGTTTGTTGATGACTTACTAATTAACATACTTGAAAACACATTGACTTCCAAATTAATCTGCTAATAAAATATTAATTACCACACTGGCTGTCATCCACAGAAAAAAACACGATCACTTTCTGGTTGGAAAAACATTAGAATTCGAAGCCCCTTTGGCCATCTGAACAGTCCCTGCTTTTTACAAGGGCATTCCAAAGCTAAACTGAAAAACTAGTCCAGACCATGTTCGCTGGGGTTCGGACTTACCTCATCACCCCACCTCCCTTCTGGAATTAGACAGAACTTAGACTGTTAGTCTGATGGGAAACATTTACAATCTATTCTCTCCGAAGTTACCTGGAGGATTCCCTCCACATGACAAGCCTTGGTCTCCACAACCCCTTATCTGACAAAACTCTCTTGACCAACTGTCAATCAGGAAATTTTCAAATCTACCTATGACCTAGACACCCCTGCTTCCAGTTGTCCCACCTTTCCAGACCAAACCAATGTACATCTGACATTTATTTAATTGATTGTCTCATGTCTCCCTAAAAGCTATAAAACCAGGCTGGGCTCTGACCACCTCGGGAATACGTTCTTAGGATCTCCTGAGGGCAGTATCAAGGGCCATGGTAACTCATTTGGCTCAGAATAAATCTCCAAATACTTCAGAGTTTCCCTCTTTGCTGACATGGTACCTTTCATGGGTATTCATCTGGGGGACTCACAATCAACCGGAGGCAGCTGTTGCCCACTGTGCAAAAGTCTCTGCAGGACTGAGCCTCTGGCACGGGGACTCCAACCCCTGAAGCAGCAGCTCTCCCACGTCCCACGGCCTGATAGACCTGCACCTCCCGGGCTTCTCATTTCAGAGTCTCAGCAACAAATCTACCAAATGTCATCAACATCACAGAATATTCCTCGAGGCTTTGGGCTGTTATTTCTCCCCAAGTTTACTCTAGAACCAGAATTGTAACACTCGGAACAGGATGGTTCTCAGTTACTGACTCTCCTGGTAAATACACTGTCTCCAAGGCCCTTTCCCGCCAGCCACAGCTTCCTTGAGTCAGGCTCGAAGGCCACCTCCCCAAGAAGGAAACCTCTTCAATCCAGCAATCACAGCTCCTGTTCCCATCTAGAGCTTGTCTGCCAGGAAGGGAAGACTCCTCATTCCACAGACAGCAGGTGCCACAAACTCAGGGTTTTAGCCATTGCGAAGGCAAACGCTCATGAAATTAATACACTTTTTCCTCCTTGGATACTGACGTTTCCTCTTCTGGAGGTCAGCCAAGGCCATCTGCACGAGTCACGAGCATGATGGCTCCAGCCCCTCCTTCGGTGTCAGCAGTGTGGCTGTGCTCTGAGACCCTCCTGCACCAGCAGGGTCATGCACCTGTTCCCACGACTGCTGTCAGCAGACTACAGAGATTGTAAAATAATCAGCAAGCTGAGGTTCGAAGGATGCATTTTAAAGAAAAATGTGTAAGTTTTACTACAGGAAATCAGCTACATCTGTTGCTACTCCAGAGGCTTTTTGTTTTGCTTTCCTCAAGGTTCTCTACAATGATCCCGACAGTCAAGGTTCCCAGTTACAGGCAGAGGGTTGGGCAGGCCGCGTCTGATGTGTAACACACACAGAGGATCCACGTCAAAGCATTTTCCCTGTTCACCAACATCATCGGGACAAACTTTAAGCAGTAATAATCTCCCTGTCTGGAAAACTGAGCTCACTTGAGAACTAATGTAACAAATGTGTTTGACAAAGTTGCAGGTGGACATTTTAGTGAATGAATCACTATTGCAAGGAGGATAAAGGCTCACTATTCAAAGGCATATTTTTGTCAAGTTTTGTAATTTCAGCTTCATGCATTTAATCATGAAGTGAGGCTTGTACCTGATACATTACAGAATCTCTACAAAATAGACAAAATTCCAATTCTGCACATTCACTCTCATTCTTTTCCATATGCATATGCATGGTGGTAATTTAAGTTGGCATTCCAACAGGATATCTAAATTAAACTGTCTTCTATTTTAAACACTACGTGTCAAACATGACACATTCCATTGTGAAACATTTATAGCAGGGTCTGTATGGCCAGTTTCAAAGATTTCTTCCTCACTAAAAACAAGCGTTTAACCAATAAATGGTCTACTCTAAAATATTCTAGAGACAGAGATGCATTTGGGGAGTGGACACACTTAACACAGAAATCCAGAACATCAAACAGGCACAACCAGCAGTGAGGGTGGAAGGGGCACCATGTGAGTGCCCCTAAAAACACACAGAAGCCTGGCTGCTTAAAAGGAATGAATATAGCTCAACACCACTATGTGAACATTGATGTGTCTACTGCCTTACAGAATCCTCCTAGCTGAGCTGCAGGAATCTTCCTTGGAGCCTTTTCTCACCTACACTGCCTACAGGTGCCCACTGGGCTCCCTGGGCAGTATCGCGTCTTTGTTTAGAATATCACAGTATTTGGAGGCCTGTTTAATCCCAAATCAGAGCCTTATCATGACTCAGACACCATGCCTCAGGGCTTGTGGGCCAACTTCGGCTAATGTAGGCTGCTCCACAGTGCCCTGCAGATGGGCTTGGTGCATCCACCCGATTTTAAGATTTGGGGCTGGCTGCCATTTTCTGCAGTCACAGATGCGGACTTACATATTCATCATGACTGAAGGCAGCACGTATTTTTATGTTCCTTCTGTAATGGTAATAATCATGGCAACATTTCCTCGATCCTTAAAAAGGCCTCCTAACAGCAGTTGCATTCCACCCCCTTCCTTAAAATTAATAGAATTTACCAAACTAGGTGAAATCAGTCTTCATGACAAAGTGAAAAATCAGTGTTCACACAATGGCATAGTAGCTGGGCATAGAGTATATGTCAACATCCCAAACTAAGCACCCATCAGTTATTCCCAACTCGCAGGAAAGCTAGAAAAATTAGAAGGCTTAAAACATAATTATAAATCAAAATAACAAGAAACCAAAGTTTCTGAGGAGCATTTGTTAGACAAGTAAGGAAAGCCATTAACCAGTGCTGATTACATTGCATTTGATTACAGCAGCCAAAGACGAGTCCAGAGGAAGAGACCTTTAAAGATTAGTCTTTCAGTAAGAATGGTTGCTTAACAAGTTCACACTACTAGGCTACACCAATCATCAATTAAGAAGCAAGGCAAATGAGTGTGAGTCATTTTCCTTAATCCTTAATGTGTCAAAAATTACCACATTGGTCAAGCTGGTTTCCAACTCCTGACCTCAGGTGATCCGCCCGCCCCGGCCTCCCAAAGCGCTGGGATTACAGGCATGAGCCACCATGCCTGGCTGAGAAGTGTTTGACAGAGACTGAGGCGAGGCTCCTGTCCCTTCCTGGAACATCCACATCTCACCCAGCTTCCGACACCGACTATGACACTCGAAGCATCACAGCAAGGGCAGCTGCGTCCCCGCAGTTCTCTGCACTAATGCCACAGCTGCGTGAGCAGCCACGGCCCTAGAACTGCCACTCAGCCTTATCGTGCTGGCACAAGCACAGCAGAAACTACCAAGCCCCCAAGAGGGAGGAGTGGGGACCCAGGGGTGTGAACCAGGAGGGAGGAATGCGGCCCAGGGGAGTAGGGAGGAGTGGGGGCCCTGGGGATTGAACAGTGAGGGAGGAGTGGGGGTCCAGGGGAGTGAACAAGGAGGGAGAGTGGAGAGTAGGGGTCCAGGGGAGTGAACAAGGAGGGAGGCGTAGGGGCCCAGGGCAGTGAACCAGGAGGGAGGCGTGGGGGCCCAGAGCAGTGTACCAGGAAGGAGGAGTGGGGACACAGGAGAGTGAACCACGAGGGAGGAAGGTGGAGTTCGGCCCAGCGAATGAAACAGGAGACAGGAGTTCGGCCCAGGGAGTGAACCAGGAGGGAGGAGTGTGGTCCAGGGAGTGAACCAGGAGGGAGGAGTGTGGTCCAGGGAGTGAACCAGGAGGGTGGAGTGTGGTCCAGGGAGTGAACCAGGAGGGAGGAGTGTGGTCCAGGGGAGTGAGCCAGGAAGGAGGATGGAGGAATGCGGTCCGGGGAACGAACCACGAGGGAGGAGTGCAGTCTATGGGAGTAGGGAGGAGTACGGTCCAGGCGAGTGAACAAGGAGCCTCTGGGGGTAGCAAGTTCACACACCAAAAATACCTCCCAATCCATCGGCGTGCAGGAAGGGGATGAAAACCGCGCAGGATCTGCAGCGCTTTCTCCTCACAGATGAGGAGGATACTGACTCATGCATGAAATCAGAGCTAAAGTTCTACCACGGTGGGAAGACGCTTCACAGACCCAAATGGGTGCAAAAAGAAACCAATCATACAAGATCAGTGGATGGAAAGGGTCAGAAATTTAAGCCTATCACAAGCTTTCAGAAAAAAACTTCACTTGATCTGCAAGATGACTGCAGCTCTGCTGGATCATTTCTGCAAATGTCTAACTCGCGATGAGCAATCTCAGAGCCGTTCAAGGAGTAACAATATCAACAGTCCTCCTGCCCTTTTCCTCAATGGGAACACTTTATTCTGTCTTTTATTCAAATTAAGTATCTTGCAAGGGAGTTGAAGAAAACTGCATAGCAGATTTTAAAACTTCAATGCTTTTCTCAATTTTCACCACATTCTGATGCATTTTACTGACTACACGGCCAATAAGCCTAAAGCTTTTTGCATCGATAAAGACAATGCTCCTTGTAGCAATAGGCTTTTTCTTTTCTATACAAAGATCTATAATTTCAGCTAGTAAAATGGGCATTTCACAAAGATTTTGCACAATTCCTAGCACAGATTTTAGCAAAATAAAACCGTTATCTTTCTGCAATTAAATAACCAAGCATAGGAAACTGCACAGTTAAAATAACCATTCCATTATTTGGGCACTCTGATAGCCACAGTCCAGGAAAGAACAGCTAACATCTTTCTTCTTCATGGGAAAACTGAAACATACTCGAGAGACCTTGATTCTTTAAAACACAGTCTGCCCCAGTACTAACCTTAAGCTCCCATTGATCAAGATTGCTATAACCACAGAGGTGTTTTTCCAGGCCCTCGAAAATCGCGGACATGGTACACACACAACGTTTTCAAACACTCAATGTTGCCAATTTGTTAAATGTGCTGTGATACCAGAGGTCTTGTGCAGGACCAGAAGCATCGCAGCCTGGTTACCTGTCCTGGTGTTCAATGCTTTGTATGTGCAAAACCTGCTGTTACAATTTACTGGGCTTAATGTGATTCAGTTCGTCACAGAAGAGAGCTATGACATTTACCTAATTCCACGCACAGATTCTCAGGTTCACCTTCTACGAGTGACTGCTCTGTCCACGAGACAAGACAGCGGAGGGAAGACCCAGGAAAGTCCTGGGAGATGCCAGGTGCTCACAAACTGGTATCAGTCTGCTGGTTTTGGCTTAAAGGAAAACAGACATAGAAGAAACTAAAAAGGCTCACTACACCTAATATCACACAATGTTCTCAACTTTACCTCAGCCAAAAATAAAAGCCGAAAAGCAAAACTACTCCAGGGCATGATTCCAGTGCTAATCTGAAACATGAAATATTTAGAAGACAAAGCTTATTGTGAGTGCAATTAATATACACATAAAACACTGCTTTCACAAAACCCAGTCTTTGCAATTGCTTTTATAAAAAGTAAAATTTTCATGATGATCGCATACATTAACTGATTTTCAAATGAAGGGACTGGCATACATTAACTGATTTTCAAACTTCAGGGCATATGATTTCTGCCACACACGAGGGGAGCAGTGAGAGAGAAGAGCTAGGATCAAGTGTGTTGAAGCTGTCCTAGGACTGAAATTCAGTTTCTGTCAAAACAAAAACACAGGAGGCTGTCAACTTCGATAGCAAGCTCTGCTTGAGAGCGTCAAGATGTTAAAGTTGCAAAGGGGCTTCTCCCTGTATGGGCACATGTGATCCTTACAAAAACATTGCTCAGCATCATCAAAAACCAGGAAAGAACACAAGCCTTCCACACATGAAATCCAAGAGCAGAAGGGAGCAGAGTCCAAGCTTGCTCGGCAGAACTGTTCCCGGAGGAGAACAGCACAGAGGACGTCCCAGGGAGGGCAGAGCAAGCAACAGCAGCTTCCCTCTCACCGCAAGCAGGGCCTGAGCCAGGGGCGCAGTCTCCTCCAACCTGACAAGGAGGCGTGAGGAGCCACAGAGAAGTCAATTCAGGGTCCTTTTGAGAAAGGGGCAACAATGAGAAAATCTGGTCTTACCCAACCCCAACCCCACTCCCCACGGTAATAGCTGAACTTGCACATGCGTCTGTCACGTTCCCCAACCCCTCTTGCAGATGCTCTTCCTGCACCCAGGTGCCTGTCTCCGTGCTGCTCCTGAGGTCACACCTGTTGCCATCCAGTAGTGACCAGGAATTCACCTTTGTCCGGGAGAAGCAAATGCAGAGTTCACACGCTCCTGTAGAGGTTTGCTGGACGAGAGTCTAACTGCACTGTCCGATTCCAGATGTGCTGGTACCAAGGAGAACGTTCGATGTCCAGCATTTATAAACGGTATCAGTGGGTTCTGCTGGGACTCCCAGGCAGCTGTACGAGGGAGGGAGCTGTTGCCCTGTTACCCCCAGCCAAAGCAAGGCTGAGAGACAAACATCACAGGCCACATCATACTCGAGCACTGACTGTTAACAGCTGCTCGTTCGTGTGTTAAGAAGAGTTCGGGGTACAGGAGTCAGACAGGCCTGATCTCAGCCATGGGACAGCAGTGACTGTCCACAGGTCTCGTATCTAAGCCCTGACTTGCCCATCCGGCCTTCCTTCAGGAACAATGCCCACCTCACAGTGCAGCCATGAACGCTAAGTCAGCACGTACATACACAACCAGATTCATTTCAATTGTGTTTTCTACCCCAAGTTAATACAACCAGGCGCTATCATTGAGACTGAATAACCAATATTAGAACAGAAGATCAGGCCAGGGATGGTGGTTCAGACCTGTAATCCCAGCACTTTGGGAAGCTGAGGTGGGAGGATCACTTGAGGTCAGGAGTTGCAGACCAGGTTGGCCAACATGGCAAAACCCCATCTCTACTAAAAATAAATTATCCGAACATGGTGGCACACACCCTGTAACCCCAGCTACTAGGGAGGCTGAGGCATAAGAATCACTTGAACCTGGGAAGTAGAGGTTGCAGTGAACGGACATCGTACTACTGTGCTCCACCCTTCCAGCCTGGGTGACAGACCAAGATTCTAGTAAAAAAATAAAAGGTCAAGATGAAAACTGATTGCCAAGGTCCATGTTCCATATACTTCAAACATAAAGTTCATTAGCTGGTACTTGATCAAGTTGTTGATCTCTTCATTACAATCTTGTATATCCTTCTAACACGGCTCAAAATGTTTACATTTGAGCACACCTCGAGTATAACAAAAAATAAAGTGCCTATATTTCATAAATGAGCAAGTTCCAGTAAGACTGCATCCTGCTCTAGTTAATCCTTTGACAACGTAAAACTGAACCATCCTGACATAGCACTGACACATGGTACAAGAATAATGACCTCCAATTAAATCGCTAGATTTAGAGAACACATAAATATAGTTTATCACTAATTCACCAGCGATTAGCAAGATTTTAAAGGAAGAAAAAGTATCGGGACTGTAACTACGAATAAAGGCAAAAAGAAACACGAGAAATTAGTCACGTTAAAATCAATACCCTTTCTGTGGGACCGTAAGAAAGTATACACAACAGGTGTGCAAGCTGTCATGCTAAGCTGTCACCAAGCTCTCTATGAAGGTGGTAAGAGCGTCCCAAGTCGCAGAGCCTCATATTCCTATTTAAACGCTACACAGCCAACACCACACTCGGCACACAGTGAGAACTCTGAAAGCTCAGAGGAACGCGTGATGGGATGAAGGGCCCCAGCCCTGCCGTCACCCTGCTGCTTATTAAAAATATAAAACAAAGCCCTGCCTTCAAGGTGCTCAGATCTAACTAGTACAAAGTTTTGCTTTTGACAAGTTAACTACGAATGATGAAGACTCTCAACAGCTGTGTGAAATGTAAGGCTGCCTAATAAGAGGAACTTGGCTGAGACTAAACCCAGAGATGGTTTTTTAACCACAGAAGAGGAAAGAACTGAAGAACCTTACAGAAAGTTGACAGCAATTTCTATTTCTCTATGGTAGAACCTGGAATTTACCTTTGAGACAGACTGTCCTTCTGTTCTGAAAAATCAGATTATTCTTGCAATCCTCCATCAGGAGTGAAATTCCCAAAGGCATGGAAAACCAAGTACTAATTTTAAAACCCAACCAAAAAAGCTACCTATGATCTTAGATGTGAGATTTAGTATTCTCAAATTCCAAATTTGGAAATATTTTGCACAAAGTCCTTATTTTCCCTGTTTACTTGAAAGCTCTCTATTCTTTTGTCCTAAACATCTTCTTTCTCTTCCTTCCAAACAGTATCTGAAGATGAACTTACACATCGTTTTCAATGTTAACCAAGAAGATACTACATTTGTCATGAACTGTTTATATTCACAACTCTAGGAGGGATTTTGCTACATCGTGAGGAATGACACGAGGCAGGAAATACGCCATGAATAAAGAACAGAAGGTGGACACATTTCCTGATGAGTGCCGATTTCTCATTGAGCTGCTGACAAAGTTATAATACAGAAAGCTAGACAGCTGCTGTTAGTTCTACCTCACTTAAGTGACCGAGTCATTGTTGTTTCGGTTCCCTTTCTCGTCTTGGGATGAGACACACCTCACAGAGCTGCTTATGATTTCAGGAACACACACATCAATGAAGTGACTGTTCCTAAATCATTGCAAAGGGTAGAGTAACCTGCCAAATTTCAACTAGGTTGCAACAAACAACTGTTTTCATCCTACACTCTCCGGTGCCAGCGAGATGGTGTGTTCTTGGATCCCTGTGGGAGCCCTATTCCTGGTGCCATAGAGCACACACACATTTACATCCACATAGTGTACGTATATGGTACACTGTAACACGTGTACCTGCATAGAGCGTACACACATCCGAATATGTAGAGTGTACATAAGTGCACTACATGCATACAGAGTGCACACACATCCAGATCCATGTGGTGTACATGCATAGAGTGTACACACATCCAAATATAGTGTACAAACAAGTTCACTACGTGTGTAAAAGCATAGAAAATACACACATCCATATAGCAAATGTACATAAGTAAGCTAACATGTATGCGTATGCATAGCATGTACACCCATCTATATGCATACAGTGTACACAGGTATACTATAACCTGTATGTACATGTATATGGCATACACATGCACATCCGTATGTACATAGGTATGCTATTTGCTATATGTATACACATGCATATAGCATACATTCTTATCCAATGTACATAGGTGCACGACAGCATGCATACACATGTGCAGTGTACACATAGGCACATGTATACAATGTACATCAGTACACTAACGTATAAAGCGTATACACATATGCAATAGTGCACATACATATGCAGCATGTATATGTATTAGTGTGTACATATCCAGAAGTTTATTCAGTGTGCATAGTGTACATGCATGCTTGTGTGCACATATGTATATATACATCTGCAGAAATAATGTGCACATACCCACAAGGGGTACGTACACAGGTATGTATATGGCATTAAATACATGCATGTACGTACACATGCAGAACAGATAGGTGTCCAAGTAGTGTGCATATAACCATAGTGACCATAGATAACACACATATACACATGTACATGCATGCCTACAGCATGCACGTGTGTAGGACACAAATGTAGTGTACATACCTATACATTGTAAATACATGCACAGTGGAAATACACGTAGTATGCATACACCACATACACACATGTACATTTATAGAGTACACATATACCAAGACCCAGAACGGGTCATGAGTATTAATACTGCGGAAATGCTTCCAGTTCTACCTAAGTGATTTTTTTTTCAAACTATAATAGAACTCATACAAAAAGGGTTTTAAGGAAATGAATAAAGCTAGTGACAAAAATCAGTGGGAATGGCACAACCACTTTCCCTCAGAGTTCTGGGCCTGACCGTGGAAGTTCAGAGGTTTCCTAATGCAGTACATGTCAGAACTGACTCACGATAAAGCGCTCCTTAAAAATTAAAAATGTGTCCTCATGTTTTGGCCTTTGAGACAAAGCCTCTTAGTTAATCGAGTTCTGACTGAATTTGACTCACAGTGCTCTGGCAGATTCTTCATTTTCTGATGAGACAGACGAATGTCCCAGGGTGAGGGCAATGCCAGTCGTTTCAGGGTCAGCTTTTCGAGGAGCGATGTCTGGCAGAACACAATCCAACACCATAGTAGGATCCCCCACCCAGCCACTTAGATGCTTTCAGGTATTTAATCTCCTTGTTTCCCTTTCTTGAATTCAGCTGGGGGGGAAAAAAAAACCCAAAAAATCAAAACCAAAACCAAACAGCCCATGTGTTTGTGTGTCTGAAAAATTAATACATCCACATCCAACTTTCTAAATGAGACACAGCAGGTATGATGGTCACCGAACAGTGGCCACTGTTGAGAAAATACAAAGTCTTCTGCAAACATGAAAGAGTTTCTAGGAATACAAGTCAAGGAAATTTACTTCACATACTAAAGCTGTCAAGGGTGCTCATCAAAAATGTACTTAGAGGTTTTCCTTTCAAGATATTTTTGAAGATTTTAAAGTTGCAATACTTAAAAGCCTCTGGGAAAAGAAAGGATACAGGTATCTGGAAGATTTATACTAAATGATTTTCATGTCTTTTTGATAAAGTTAAATAAGATCAGCCTTGAAGTAATGGGTTCCACTACTCTGAGGCTGTGGATGGAATCCACAACACCACCAGACAATTGAATAAACAGCAAGGCTGTACACACAGGACACAGGCAGTGAGCCAGCCTGACTAGTTGTCAGCTTCTGGGTCAGTTCTACCCAGTTCTGCCAAGGCCCCACTGGAGATGAAAACCTGCCCTTTAGAAGCCTTCAATCCCCACCTTTCAAAATCTAATCCTCTTCAACTGAGGCCCAAGTCCAAAAATCTACTGACATCTTAGCACGTGTTACGCCAGCTGTCGCCTAGCTTTTTTGGCACCAGGGATGGGTTTCATGGAAGACAATTTTTCTGGGGGCTGGTTTTGAATTGCAACTCTTCCACCTCTGGTCAGTCATCGGATCCTCATAAGGAGCACCTCCGAGATCCCTCACATACAGTTTACACTAGGGTCCCAGCGCCGAGGAGAACACACAGCTTATGATAGGGTCCCAGTGCCTAGGAGAACATGCGGCTTACAAGAGGGTCCCAGCGCCGAGGAGAACACACAGCTTATGAGAGGGTCCTAACACCTAGGAGAACATGCGGCTTACAAGAGGGTCCCTGCGCCTAGGAGAACAGGTATTAAATGAGTTGGCAAAGCCAAAATCCACCAGATCTACCACTCCAAAACAAACATACTGCCCAATATTGATGTGAGCCAAAAACATGGAAGTCCTGAGGGCCCACACTGACCACAGCCAGACACCACTTCTGAAAGAACCAAGCATGTGCCTAAGGATCACCAGTGATGACCCAGGAGAGCAGCTTTGAACAGAGACAAAGGTGAAGGAGAGGCACATGGGCCAGGGTGCTGGGTGTGCCTGTCTTTGTGACCTCACTGAGATTGCTGACCTCTGACCCTTGGTGTCCGTCCTATGGAGGAGGTAGCCCCCAAATCCCTGCCTCCCCTTCAGCACTGACTGAGGCGGCCCTGAAGTCTCCCCAGGGCTGAGACTGCTTCTAAATCCTGTTAGTTGCACACCCACATAAAAAACAAAAAACAAAATATCAAGTATGCAGACAGGAAAAGAAAAATATGTGAATCCTCCCTTATTCAACAGGCATTTAAAAAGTAACAGGAAAATTGTGATAGTCTTTAAACAACCACCAGCTCTCACGTCCTGTTGAAATGTTTTAGCTAATCAGGAACACCTTTACCAAGCACCTGTGTGTTCAGGAAATCAGTTGACAGGTCCCAAATAACCTCGGAGCTTACGACCTGACCCCCACTCACGAGCATCACCTCTCCAGAGGAACGTGTCCTGGACACCTTTCAAATGGTGAGGAACAGGAACAAGGGCAGCTTTCCCTCAACCCCACAAAACAAGCTCGACCCCGAGGAGCCCGGAGAACAGCAACGTTTGTTTAGATGCTTTCCCACTGACCTTGTCAGAGCAAACGTTCCCATCCCCCACCGCCCAGTGTTTAACTCTCCCTGGGATACCAGCAGCTGTCAACCCTCAACAAGCTGGAAACAGAGGCCAAGCTGACAGGAGGCCTCTCTCCATTCCCTACTGAATTCGCTCAGGACACGGATGTTCCCAAACACATATGGCCCCGAGTATTCCACACCTGGAGAACATTCAAACAACAGACGCTGCAAAGACGTTCCCCTAAAGAGAAATTCAGTTTCTAACTTCCCTTAGGGAAAAATATGAGACCCAGAACTTTCCAGAAAATCAAGTGTGGGAGGAAGCCACTCACCTCTGGCACTTCCTAAACCTGCCTTCCCGCAGGTGCTCAGGGATGCCCCTGTGACAGCCCCGTCCACCCAGGACGGCAGCAGGTCTCAGGCAGCCAGCACCTGGGCAGCTGGCGAAGCAACCCCAGGGTGAAAACGCCATCCCAGGCACCACTTCCTGGAGCTCCTCAGCAAGAAAAACAGAGGTGGGACTGAACCGAGGGCTGATTCGAGGCTGGGGAGCCACAGACTCGCACAGCTCAATCATCAGACATGCTCTTCTGTGGACAGAGCCCAGCCCAGGGAGAGGCCAGCACAGAGACCCTCGTGCAGGCTCCACGGGCCAGCGTCCTCCTGCGCTGCAAGTTTGTGATCACAGCTTCACAATTTGGTTCCAGAATCTTCCGGAATCAAAGACGCACCAAACTGTAAAGCTGCCAGGACAGCAGGGCCCAGGAGCAGGCTCAGGGGAGGACCATGTAGAAACCCCACACACAGCATACACGTGTGCATGCTTACTCCACACATGCCACCCCTTCACCCAATACTATACACGCAAACGCATGTATGCATTCCATACACACCCTCAAATACACTCACCAAATATGCCTGTACACACTCCACACACACCCTCAAATACATACAACACATGAACATGCTCACTTCACCCACACCTGCTAAATACACTCACCACACACGCACAAACGTGGCACACCTGCACACTCATTCCAGACATCACACCCCTCACCAACTACACAGGTGCACACACCCCCAAGTCCAGAACCTGCAGACTCCACAAGCTTTGATTTCCCCCACTGTTTCTCTCATCACATGAGATCCACACACGGGTGTCATTTACTGACATCTAACACCCGGGGAGGCCCTTAGACAGAACTGCAGTCACAAGTCGGCTTCATTCAGGCATTCATCACCAGCCTCCTGAAGCCACCTCCTGTCCCCACGGGGAGCGGGGGCCGAGACCGGAGACGTCACTGGGCTTACAGATCCCCAGGCTGGCAACCCAGAGAAATCAAGAGGGCTCGGCCACGGCCCTGGAGGGAGATAGGTACTGGGCTCAGGTATGCGGAACATGAGTCCTCATTTCCATACAGTGTCACCTACGACAGCGTCAGGTGAAAGCCAGTGGTTTGGCATTCCTGGGATAGACAGTCCTGGAATTACAAGCAAAACATTTTACTCCTCCCCTCTGAACACATGAGGTCCATGGTCCCCTCACATCTAACACTGGGAATCCGAATCGGTGACTCCTTGTCCACCTGAGGACCACCCAAGAGGATCCACACACCTGCTACAAGAGCAGCACCGCACCTGGTCTGTAGGAGAGCAAAGCAAATCCCACCTTTATGAATAAAAGTGGATTACCCCGACACTGGCAGCCTGCAGTGTGTATATCGTCAAGCCCCCACATCTGCGCCACCTGCAAGAGGAACAAAAGCCCTTAGTCCAGGGCTCTCAGGACAGCCTGTGAGGTGGATGCTGACACCCTTCTCATCTCCCAGTGGAGAGGAGAGAAGGCCAGGGTCAGGACTGGTGTATCAGGAGGGTCGGGGTTCAAACCCCATCTGCCTCACAAAGCACCCCTTCCCGTTCAAGTGACTGCTATCATCAGCCTTAAAATGTAGCACAGTTACCAGCAATTCTGAGTGCTGTTCCTTGGGACGTCATAAGCAAACATTTTGTTAGAAAGATTTTGCCAAATCTGCTTTCAAAATCCTATGTTATGAAATGACTAAAGAAAATTTGAGCTATGAAATAAAGCACATAGTTAAATGAATCCCAAAATGACTATCGCTAAGGAAGCTTTAACTTGAAGTGAAAAATATCCTCTAAATGACATCAGCCAGAATTGTCTTCAATCATTACTGATCCCATATGCTTCAGGAATTATACAGCATCATCTCAGATATGAACTTAAAACCATTAGCTGAATGCACATTTCAGCGTAACCAAAGTTCTGCTATAATAAGCAGCACAGGCGTCTCTGGAGAGGATTTTAATTGGGACTACAAGCGATGTGCACGATCGTGGTAAGAGGTTTCATGCTGGCTGTTCTCCAAGGTGCGACACAGAGAAACACCACTAACCTCAAAGACACCTGCTGCTTTGTAATGAGATGAGAGACGATGTGGATGGACTACTGTAAATATTTGAAAAGGAGAAACAATGCAAGGAAAGAATCGTATCAGTTTCCCTTTACATTCTTAGAAAAAAACGATTTTTCTTTTGGGATGATTTAAAAAGAAAATGACATTTCTGGATTTTTTTTTTTTTTTTTTTTTACTTTTCTTTCTGAGACTGGGTCTTGGCTCTGTTGCCAAGATTGGAGTACAGTGGAGCAATCGCAGCTCACTGTAGCCTTAAGTGATCTTCCCACCTGAGCCTCCAGAGTAGCAGGGACCACAGGCACGCACCACCACACTCAGCTAACTTTTCTGTTATACAGATGGGGTCTTGCTATGTTGTCCAGGCTGGTCTTGAACCCCTTGGCCTCAAGTGATCCTCCTGCCTTGACCTCCCAAAGATTTAGCCTCAGCGACCATGTCTTATCGGAAAATAAACATTAGAGCTAATGCATTTCTGTAAGATTTTCTACCTCTTTTCACTGGGGAAAAAGTAACTTGCCTCCAAGGGTCGGAGACAAAGCCGTTACTGCAGACAAAAGCGTTGTGCATCCCGGGAACCGCTACACCACGAGGCACGGCCGTGTACCCTGCATGCAGGAGTAACACACGAGGCTAGCACAGGCCGATGCTGGCCCTCTCCAGAATTAGGCCTATCCTTCCCTCCTCTCTTCAGCCCTCTCTCCCTTCAGGCCTCAGTGGCTGCTGACAGGGGAGAGGTCACAACTAGAGGAGGCTCTCAACTCCACCAGGGACAGGAGCCCCGGACGCTGGGGACTCAACTGGTGCCCTCTGCGCCCACCTCCTTCTGGTCCAGCCTTCTCAGGAGCCAGGCGTGGCCACTTTGACCCTCTTTCCCTTCTGTGGCTCCTACAAATACCAGTTCAGCGAGCCCAGGCTGCCTCACACTCCAGGGACACCCGGCACAGGCCCCCTCCATGTCCTTATCCAAGCTCACTTCTGGATAAGGGAGACGATGCAAAGAAATCTGTTAAAACAAAGACATGAAAGCAAGTTTCAGAAGGGTTTGAAAGGTTCCTCCTGTCCCCCTGGAGGGGAGACGAGGACACCTGGAAAACTCACGCGGGACAGGAGCACGCCTCCTCGGTGTGCCATGGACACCGCCTCGCCAAGGGGGAGAGGATGATGCCTGGAAGACTCGCAGGGGTGGGAGCACAGCCTCCTCAGTGCTTTCTACACTCAGCAGCTTCAGAAATTCCTGCAGAAGCAGAACACATGAGAACTGAGACTGGAACACCCCAAAGCAAGGGGACGAGGGGTCAAAAAAAAGCATTCGATCATTACCAAGGAGCGCGGGCATGAAGCCGCTTCAAAGACCGAGTGAGAAGTCACTCATAGGCGTTTCAGAAAATAAGGGTAGCGCGAGATTGCTTGATCAGCTCAAACAGGCTGCCGTCCCTCAGGCCATGAAGTCCCTGAGATGAGCCTCTCACTGAGCAGAAGTCACTCGCATCTCTGCCAGAGAAAGTACTACAAGCCGACACATAACCTCATGAAACCTGTGCTTCAGCCCTTCGACAACAGTGAGTCTGACATGGTACATCTCTCCAGATGGTTAAAGACCCCAGGGGTTCATTGGACAACCTCGAAGGGCTGTGTCTGTCCAGCCCCTTTTCCAAGTTCTGGATGATTTTTCCTAATGTACTATAAGCAGCATGTTCCAGTAGAGACGTCATTAACTGACTCTGGGTCCTCTTAATTTTGAAATTAGAAACACACTTGGCCAGGCACGGTGGCTCATGCCTGTGATCTCAGTACTTTGGGAGGCTGAGGCAGCTGGACTGCTTAAGTCCAGGAGTTTGAGTCCAGCCTGGGCAACATTGCAAAACTCCATCTCTACAAAAAGTACAAAAATAAGTCAGGCATGGGGACACGTGGAACATGTGCCTGTGGGTCCTGGCTACTCAGGAGACTGAGGCAGGAGGATCGCTTGAGCCTGGGAGGTTGAGGCTGTAGTAAGCTGTGCTCACACCACTGCCTGGGCAACAAAAAGGTTTTTTTTCTTTGCCAGCCTCAAAAAAACCAAAGAGAAAAAGAATTATATACCTGACTAGCCCAAAATAAAAGAGGCCTTGTGGAACAACCTGAAACACAGCTGCAAATTCTGGCAGGGCCTCCCCTGGCTTGATTTGTGGTGAGTGCAGGACCACTCTGAAGGATAGGACCCCAGGAACCTTCCGAGACGAGACCTTACAGTACAACTTCCCTTCGCTGGACGGAACGCTGGCCTTGGAGCCTGGGACATTCTGGGGCAGTGCCACCATCCCGAGACCGCCATGGCACAAGGAGGCCCTATCATCATGAAGCCTGGGACGTCCGTCAGAGCAGTGCCACCCACCTGAGGCCTCCATGCCAGAGAAGCTTGGACATCATGAAGCCTGGGACATCCTGGGGCAGTGCCACCAACCCGAGGCCACTGTGACACAAGGGGGCCCTGGTGCCACTGAGAGGCTGCACAGCAGGTCCTAGCCCAGGCCAGGAGTGAAGAGGCTCCACATCCTTTCCATCCCTCCAGCTGAGTCCACACACGTCTTGGAGCAGAAATGCATCACCCTCAATGTCCACGGGTAAGTTTTTGGCCACAGAATCTGGAAACATAAAAGATGGTTCTGGACTGGTTGGTTACCGGCTCAGATCTGTCCTCTTTCCACACAAAACCTGGCTCACACCACGCAGCGTCTAAGTCCTGGAAGACCTGCTGAACACAAGTGCAGTTACAAAGCAGAGAAACTGGAGGGGGCCGAGCTGTGCTCCAGTGGCACCAGCGTTTCTCAGGAATAACCTGGGCATTACAGGGTCCAGAGCAAGGGCTTCCTGGGATCCAGGACATGGAACAAGAACCCATTTCCCGGTCCTGTTGAATATGAATCGGCTAAGGGCCGATTCCCTCGGAGGACTGAGCACCGCCCCACAACACCTTGGTATGTGTATGTTATTACATACGTTGGTATGGGTATGTTATTACCCATACCAAGGTAATAACAAGCCCGTTACCAGCAGGAGGCTGGTGATGAAGACATGAGGACCAGATGAGCACGAGGGATCCTGACAGATCATCTCTGGCACCGAACAAGGGGCGGACAGTACCCCGTTCCTGACGCATCAGCCCTGGCACTGAGCGAGGGGTGGCAGCACCGCCTGTGCCCCTGCAGATGCAGAGGGATGTGAGGGGGGTGCAGGCTGGGCTTGGAGGCTAACTCAACCACCTGCGCTTGCACTTCTGTTCCTCGTGGCAGGGAGGTGAGGCACAGGCAGCATTAGGGCTCACCTTGCCCCCGGGCTGCACTTTTTTCTGCTTATGAGTCGTGCTCGCTTTACATGGACAGGCATAGCTATAATAACGGTTCCCTGATTATTTCGCTGCCTACATAAAGGGCTTTCAGAATTCACTTCCATCCTTAGGAAAGGCGGCCAACACCAGGCTGTCTCCCCTTAAGATGCCATGTCTCATATGGGGGGGGGGGGGAACCAAGAGAAATCAAATAAAGGCCATAAAATATATCAGTTTCAACACTAAAATTTAATAGTACGCTTTAAATTGAAGATGACTTAAGTCACATTTCCAAATCTCTGAAAGCACGGTTACTGGGAGGAAGTGGTTTGCAACACATAAAGGCAGCTCTGTAGAAGGGCCCAGGCTGGATGAAGGCTCAAACGTCAGTGCAAGGAGAAAGTCTGAAAAAACTCTCTCCTGCCCTGCTGCTGTCCTCTTCCAAAACACACTGGTTATCTGTCAGTTTAGAACAAGGCCTAGGGAGGTGGGAGGCAGGCCTGGGAGGGTCACCTAGCATCCAAGCTCCTCACCCACACAACCGCACCAGGCTGAGCTGAGCAGTACACACAAACACGACTAATTCTCCCCAAAAAGAAGACGGAAGACAGCACACTGCCACGCCAGGTGCCCTGCAGATGAAAAGATTGAGGGGAGCCAGAGGTACCTTTCATCTTGCTTGCATGGTGGAGGGAGAGGAATAATGCCACTCACTTGAGTGTTGCACAATTCTTTCTAGCACTGAGTGGCAGAAAACAAAAAGTATAGATGCTTCCTCAGATAAATGTTTCTGAAGAACTGAACATAAATTATATTCAGGAAATAGCATTATGAATGCCTCAAGTGCTTCGGTTTTCAATAATCCCAGAGTAATTCTATAAACCCGGGAATCAGTCTCACCCAACTCCAGGATCACGGCCCAGGTGACGTGGGCACACATATCCTGAAGCTCCAATGCTCAACTAAAGTGGAACGAGTGAAAATGATCCTGGGTATAATTTACACGGACATAGGAAGGTGGCTGAGCCCCAAACCCCTAAACCAGGAAGACCAGCATCCTTCAGGGGCCTCACCTCTGTCCTTTCCCAGCCTCTGGGAACCACCACTCTGCTCTCTACTGCCACAAACGCCCCTCCAAGGTAGAACACCAGGAAGATCATCATTCAAAACTGAGGACTGTGGCAGAACAAAACTGTCAGGAGATTTTAATTACCAACACCACTTGTTACATGACCCAAAGATGATTAAAATCCCAGGCCCTTCAAGACTGAATGTTATCTATACTTAAATGCATTTCATCACCATATTGGGGGGTTATTCCTTTGTTTTGCTGCAAATATATCCAACTGCTGTAAAATGAAAAAGCAATTTGTTAACGAATCTTCTTGGAGTGTCTCAACAGGCCTCGAGGTAGGATAAAAGGCAGGACCTTCCTGGCAGAAACGCTCAGCTCTGAGGTCAGGTGGAGTTCTTGAGCACCAACCAAGGCAAAATAAGGTCGAAGACCACACCACACTTTCCTCAATCACATCTTCATTCCACCTTTCCTTCTATTTCTCACGACTTCACTGGGAGAAATTGTGCTGAAAGAAAATGGAAACACACACATACATAGGAGACCCTACAGATGCTGAGAATGGGTGCAGCCATCACAGTCTGAATGTCCTTTCAGGGCCATCTGACCTGGCTGGGATCCAAGTATCCAAGTGCAGGATTGTATGTCAGACCCGTGAAGCCAGGATTACAGCCACTGAACGGCAGTTTTCCATCCCACGGAAACCGGCCTTGCTAGGGGCTTCCTCGGGGACCACCGACCTCATGCCACCACCCCTCAACTACTTCAACTAACCTACATCACGGCAGAGGCCTCCCTAGGCAGACCAGCCCTGCCCAAGTCCTGCTTCATGGCAAACCCTCCAGGCAAACGTCCTTGGCCTCCTCCGGGAGGCTGTGCTCAGAAGTGCCCCCATTTACTTCTGTGGCTCTGAGATATTTAACTAGAGCCCAACACATTTCTTCCTGTTCACATAGTATTGAGTTAAAAGATTTTTATGAGTAAACTTTCACTGGGAAAAATACCATTTCAGGAGCCCCAGTGACCACAATGAAAATGTTTTTACCTTCCTTTACATGGCATCGGCAACGCCAGGTCCAGGAAACGTTCTGGATCTCAGATAATGGCGTATCCACCCATAGTAAGTCTTGGTCTTGTTTCACAAGCTATCAAATGCTGCCCAGAAGCAGGAAAAACCCCACAACGTGGCAGGGAGGGGCGACCAGCGGGAGTTCTAAGGCCAGACCACCCGGGTCTGCTGACAGCGTGGTGAGGGGCAAACAGTGCAGGGTCTAAGGCCAGACCGCCCGTGTCCCGCTGACAGTGTGGCTTCAGGACTTTCCTAAACCCTCTGGCTCTCCAAGTTTCATGTCAGACAAATGCAGTGATAACCGTGTCCACCTCGTTTAAATATATACACACACACACACACACACACACATATATATACACACACACACACACACACACACACGCCCATATATATACTCCAAACCTACAGCCCTATAAAGGTCATTAATCCTAGTTATCCTCAAGGCATTGAGCGATCAATAATGAGCCATCCCCCTGCTGCTGACCTTCCTCAGCCCCACCCTCCGGAAACCCCGCATCCACACCAGGCACACAGGATGAGGTCAGGGAAGGAACAGGACTGTGTCTTGCGAACTTAAACTCTGGAAGCTGAGTTAAATCAGTGCCGCTCAAATCTTGTCACCAAGTATCTTGTTAAATTGGGAGATTCCATCTCTGGGGATCTTGAAGGAACCTGAGGCTCTACATTGAGTGAGATGAGCACTCGTGCTGCAATAAGACGGCAGGGAAAGCAACCGAATCTGGGGTCGCAGCTGCCTGAGGCTTGGGTCCCACCGGGAAAGTGGCACCAGGTCCCTCAGGACAGTGGCGGAGGTCCCAGGAGGCAAGTCCCGGCGCAGAGACTCATGGACCCAAAGATTGCTCCAGGGCCAGGAGGGGCTGCTGCGCTGACAGCCACGAGGCAGGCAGCCTTCCAGCTCCTCCAGCTGCCATCCTGCATGCAGGGAGGACAGTGTCCAGACCACCCCGGAGCTCCCCCAGCCTGCCAGGCTGGTACTCTTACTCCAGCCACTGACAAGAGTCCCCATGTTCCAAGCTAGGTTGAAACAGTGCCTCAGGCCTTGGGGCACATGCACTCCCCTGCAGGGCCACTCCTACCCAACACCTGGGGATGGCTATTCCCACACGTCCCCAACTCACAGCAAAACTTAAAAATGAAAGTCGGAAGATACAGCCAGGAAACCAATACTCAAGAAGCAACTCCAGGGTGACTCTTCCTAGAGCTATTGCTATTGAACATCTTTGAAAACATTTCCAGGGTGACTTCCTAGAGCTATTGCTGTTGAAAATCTTTAAAATTCTTCATTTCAAAGTTAGCTTTTATTACACTGTCTTCCCTATTCTACCAAGACTCTAGAAAACAAAACCATTACAATTTCCAATTCTATCTTATAGCAAGTTAGAAATACACGTTTCCTCAAAGGATTCTACGTGTTTCCTTGGCAGTATCCTTTCCATGCCCCATACTACTGCCCGCAACAGGGAAGGCTTTTCCAACTCAACCCAACCCAACCCAATCCTAGGGCCCTGAGACCGTTGGAACCTAGTTTTTAGATTCCTTCCTGGGCAGGGGTCGCCGCGAGAGATCACTCGACACGGAAGTCACAGTGGAGAGATTTATTGCTAGCGCGCTAGGGTCCTATGTCCGAAGTTGGCCACAGGACCCCGAATGCCTAGTACAGACAGTTTATAAAGGCAAAAAACCACAAAAATTCACAAAGCTTGAGGCGCAAGATGATTGGAGCAGGTTATGGCCTGAGCAAGGTGTCTTACTCTGATTGGTTGGTTTGAACCTGGTTTGAACCCGCGCGGGGTATTTCCTGGACTTGTTCTTCTGTTTGAGTTCCAGGAATTTGGGTGGCTGTTTTAGATAGCCACACGGACATCGGGTGGGTGCTTTAGATGGCCACCTGGTCATTGGGTGGGTGCTTTAGATGGCCACCTGGTCATTGGGCGGGGGCTTTTAGATGGCCACCTGGTGTGGCTTTTCTAAGCTTCTAAGTTTCTAAGTCTCTAAGTCTCTAAGTTTCTAAGTCTAAAAGTCTAAAGGTTTCTAAGTTTTTAAGCCTATAGGTCTCTAAGTTTCTAAAGGTTTCTAAGTTTCTAAATCTATTTTCAAGACAGGCCCCTAACGAATCATCTACAAACTCTTGAGACAGGCTTGCCCTGACAAATCATCTGCAAACTCTATCTTCCATTGAAAACAGTACCGAAAATGAGCATATTACCACTTTTTAAAAATTACTGTAAAGTGGACAGTGTTCAGTTCTGTGAAGTTCGGCACAAATATTCCCATAATCACCATCACACAAGCAGAACAGTCCAAAAGCCCCAAATCCATTCACGGGGCCTCATAAGCATACCCTCCCATTCCCAGCAACCACCATCTCTGTGTTCTCCCATCCCCCGGGTCTGTCTTTTGCGAGTGTTGTCGCAAAACATTCACAAAATCACGACTGTGCTTGGAGGTGCACCCAGGGTGCCCTGTGATCAACAGCCAGGCCTCGGGGCCGCTGGGTATTTATTATTCCACGTATGGCTATGGCACATTGTAACCTCTTTTGGGCAACTATAGACAGCGCTATTAACATCTGGGCACAGTTTTTCTTAAACATCAGCTTCTGTTTCTCTAGGGTAAATACCCTGGATTGGGGTCACCGGGCCCGACGTTTGTGTGAGTTCAGTTTTGTAAGAAACCGCCAAGCTGTCTGCACCGTGCTGAACCCAGCATCGCACAGGGGTCCCGACTGCCTGTCCTCACCAGCACCTGGGGCTGTCGGAAGACCTTAGTCAGGCGCTCCAGCAGGGGTGTGAAGAAATTCACTGCGGCTTCGGTGCACATCTTGGTGCAACCAGTCACGCTGAAGGTCATTTCAGATGCTTTCGGGCCATCCTCCGTCCTTCTCAGCGAAGCATCTGTTCAGGTCTCTTCCGCTTTTAAGTCAGGTGATTTGTTCTCTGTCATGAGCCATGGGAGTCCTGTGCATTCTGGATACGAGTCCTTTGCCGGCTGCATGGTTCATAGACATCTTCTCCCCATCTATCGAAAATGTGTCTCTTCAATTCCCTAGGGGTGTCTTTTATATTAGAAGTTTAATTTTGATGAGTCTTACCTACTAGTTTTCTTCCTTGATTATGGATCATGGTATGGCTAAGAGCTCTCACCCTAGGTCTCGACAATTTCCTTTTCTTCTACAGGTTTTGTAGTTTGGTATTTTACATTCAGGGCTACGGTCCATCTTAATTTTCATACAGGAATTTCTCCCTGTTTTCACTCTTCTGCATACGGCTGTCCCATAATTCCAGCACCATTTGTTGAAAAGACTCAAATTCCACTGAACTGCTTGTGTGTCTTTGGATCTGTTCTGGACTCCACTCTGTCAGCTGACCCGTGTGTCCATCCTGAGCACAATTTATGACTTTAGTGGCTGTCTCTGTGAAAAAAGTAATTCTGTCTGGAAGCAAAAACCACGTTAGAAATGCTCTAAATAAGATTCTTCCTCTTGTCAGGAGAGCAAAGCCACTGCCCTAAGCAGAGGTGAGGCCTCAACAGCTCTCAGGCACAACCTTAACACACAATGGGGAAGGGAATTCATTTCAAGGGCCACGACGTGAGTCCAGCATAGCCATGAAAACTGCAATAATTTCACAACAGAATGAAATTCATAAAGAACTGCTGAGAAGTGTGTGATAAGTTACATAAATCACTGTTCCTTAAATTCTGAGGGTTGACTAGAACAGAAATAGCTTCACGGTACAGTTCAAACAGGAGAAAGGTAGGTAGGGGTGGTTTCCACACCACACAGGGCCTGCAGGAAAGGGCCACTCTTCCTCTAAACGGGAGATCCCAGGAGTGATGTGATAAGCCATGGTGAGAGGCACGGAACTGTGCAAGCCGGAGTCGCGGCCTTGGCCCCACCACGAAGCTTGTGTCCATGAACGACGAGGCTCAAATGTCAGGCCAGGGCAACCGAGACAGTTACCAGTGGACAAGAAAACGAGCGCACGGTGGAGGCAAATGTCTGAAATCGCGCGGCAACTTCGAGTCAAGTGGAACAAACTGACTCGAAATACAGGCTCCAAAAACCATCACAGAGAGCTGTTCCTCGGCCCTGGAAAGGCTAAGTGACTAATGCCCACACTGAGCATCTGCTCCTAGAGACGACCCTGGTGACCTAAGGCCCAGCTCCTCCGAACCCGCGCCGAATCTCAGTGAGGAACTTTGTTGGTATCTCACAGCACATTGACATATTCCCTTAAAATCTGGTATTTCATCAACAATGCAGGCGCCAGCTTTGGCTCATACACATTTCGATTAAACAAGATAATTTACACCCTGACCATGCCAGGTAAGAGGTTTACTACAATCTTTAAACAGAGCCAGAGGCTACAGTCTACTCCTCTACAACACCATGTCTCTACAAGTTCAATGGGTTTTTACTTTCCATGTCTTCACTTGCCTAGTGCTAGAAAGCAGATTAAAAACAGAAGGAACCCAGAAACACTATTGAATGAGACTCAAACATCTTGCAGTCATCATTGTGATGAGATATTTATTAAACAGAAATGTTCTCCCCTGTAGAAAGCAGCACACATCAACACACACAGATAACTGTCGCCAGCATTCCAGATCATCTTCCCTTCCATGGCCACAGTGCAGGGCAATGGACCACGCACACCTGCAGACCCACAGAAAGCGGGGTGACACGGCCGATTCCTGTAGCGAGCAGACCAGGGTGCACTCAAAGTGCATCTCTTTCCAGAGGGCCGCCTTGGAAACTTACACGTTTATTCCACGAGTTAATGGCACTGCACCAAACATTTCTGTAAGATTATCTTAGCAAGCTTTTCCTTCTGCCTAAAATGTCCCGACACAAACTGAAAAAGCTCTTGGAGCTGCCAAAGACTTCAGTATCCCCTTAACTTTTGTCATGCACGCCCGTGTGAAGAGACCACCAAACAGGCTTTGTGAGCGCAACATGGCTGTTTATTTCACCTGGGTGCAGGCGGGCTGAGTCTGAAAAGAGTCAGTGAAGGGAGGTAAGTGTGGGGCCGTTTTATAGCATTTGGATAGGTAAAGGAAAATTACCATCAAAGGGAGCTTGTTCTCTTGCGGGCAGGAGTGGGGGTCACAAGGTGCTCAGTGGGGGAGCTTTTTGAGCCAGGATGAGCCAGGAAAAGGAATTTCACAAAAAAAAAAAAAAAAAAAAAAAAATCATCGCTTAAGGCAAGGACCGGCCATTTTCACTTATTTCTGGTAGAATGTTATCAGTTAAGTCCAGTCAGGGCATTTGCACTTTTGTGATTCTTCAGTTACTTCAGGCCATCTGGGCGTATATATGTGCAAGTCACAGGCGACGCGATAGCTTGGCTTGGGCTCAGCGGCCTGACAACCATAGTCTTTACTTTTAAGGTGTGGGGTAAGATCATATAATCCCCAACTAAGCTCCTGATGCTGTGTGTGGCATCCAGCAACAGCACGTTCCATTCCTAGATTACATTTGACTCAAGAGTTCACAGTGAGAACGATTTCTGGTGAATGAAAGAGCAGGCAGGAGGGTGATTCCGCTGGGCAGCTCTTCACATACAACCCAGGAGCTGAGGGGAGAGGAAGAGGCCCACGCGCGTCCACCGTGCTCACACCCCCTTGGAATGGGCCCCACTCCTAGAGACCCGGACCCAAGGGAAATCTGACCTGAAAATGGGCAAACCCTCACTTTGGCAGAGGGACAGGGACTCGGGGCCACAACTTCACCTCAGAGCAACACAAGTGCAGACACAGCACCCCAGGACACCCTCCCCACCCAAATTCAAGGAGGAAAACCAACCCCCCGCCCCCTTGTGGAAACCCCCATCTACTGGAGCAGACGCCTGCCGGCGTGTGCAGCCTCTGCCGTCCCACATTCTGGGCTCAGCACCTGTGCCTCAGCCCTGGCACTGCTCACCACACCCACAGGTGTGCCAGGAGGGGCAGGTCCTAAGGTCTCCACTACACCAAAGCCTGCAAGGCAAAGGGGCCGCTCCCTCCAGCAGGAGTCCAGAAGCACACACTGCACCAGCGTCAAGGCATGAGAATTCTCCCCTCGGTCTCCAAGTCTCCAGTCTGTTGCCCGCCAGGGTCTTCTGCCAACAACAAGGCCCAAGCTGGACAGCACTTTGGTTCTCACCATTTCCCTTGTCAAGATCAATACTGCAAACATATCCAATGCATCCTGTCACTAAAAATGAAAGAATCCGCCATCTCCATCAAAGATGACGCAACCAGGTTTCCATTACCGGGGTTTTTTTTTTCTCTCTCTATTTTGAGATGGAGTTTCTGCTCTGTCGCCGAGGGTCGAGTGCAGTGGCGCGATCTCGGCTCACTGCAACCTCTGCCTCCCGGGTACAAGTGATTCTCCTACCTCAGCCTCCCAAGTAGCTGGGATTACAAGGTGCCTGTCACCACACCCGGCTAATTTTCATATTTTCAGTACAGACGGGGTTTCACCATGTTGACCAGGCTGGTCTGGAACTCCTAACCTCAGGGGATCCACCTGCCTCCTCCTCTCAAAGTGCTGGAATTGCAGGCGTAAGACACCACGCCCAACCATTACTGGTGTAATTTCTAAGCCACTCTCTCACACCTACTCACATTTTTTTTTTTTGTTTTTGTTTTAAGAACCAGCTTTATGGCTATATTTTTTCCCAGAGAACCAGTTACCCATTTCAAGTACAAATAAGACACGGTGTTTCAAAACCAAAAATGCCAATTTGCACAGAAGTCTCCAAATACCCAGTCCATTTGAGCCTTCGGAATAACATCAAGCTGTTGGCTGAATACAACTTCCCTTTCCATCTGTCTGCCTGTGAGTTAGACACAAGGACGAAGCCACGAGCTAGGGACATAAAGGCAGGAACCACCAAGGCAGCCGAGACTCCAAATAAAAGCTCGAAGGACCAACACAAATGCACCACACCCTGCACGCCCTCCTCTCCTTCCTTTTCAGAATTTCCAGAGGATGAAACAGGGACCTCCTCAGACGTCCCACGGTGCAGGTGGCCAGAGGGGAAGGCGGCAGTAGCCTGAATGAGGTGATCGGGAAATCACATTCCACAGACAGAAATTCTCCATGTGCTTTACATCCTCTGTTTCTGAAGAACTATGCCAGTCTAACAGTCGCTAGAAAACCGTCTTCAAGTATCATTTCCCATTTCAAGCAAAGAAAACAGCGGGGGGGCATGAGGAAAAAACATAGCCATGTGTTCTGGGGTATTAATTAAGGTTTTTTCTGTTATAAACATATAACTTTACATTATCAGTTTTCTGTATAATTGATAGGCTTCCTAATTAGCAGACATAGTAATAAAAAGTGAATTCCAAGTGTAAGATCGGAGGACCCGTTCACATGGTTTCAGGTTCTGCTACTGTGTTTCAACTTAAGAAAATGGTTCTGTGCGTTGGTAACAAGGCCTGAGAGTCTGTGTGTGAGTCTGTGTGGCTGTAATCAGGGTTCGTGTTGGCTCCGTAGCAGAGGATGTTATACTGTTACATTATCTTCTACAAAAAATCCTGAAAAAATGAAGGCTGAATAGACATACACACCCTCCCAAAATCATCCAAATGTCCACCGATATGAAAACAGATGAATTACAGTTTCCATCATGGAATATTCCTCAACAGTGAAAACAAACTATAGCCACAGGTGCCAACTAGGATAAAGAAAACCTTTTAAACAAGTTTAAAGTGAATTGACTAGGCGGAATTCCTCGATTACAGGCATCTGCTCCAAAAGGGTACTGTTCTGAATCCTGTGATGTAGAATGATAGTTAGCAACACTGTTTTGGGGCACATCTAGAAAAAAAACAAAATAATGACTACACAATTTTAAATTCTTTGTAAATTATAACTATTACTATGAAAATTCTAAAAATGTGAAAATCTTCCCAACTGTTGTTGGACAAGCTTCAAAATAAATACCCTGGCATTGCTTGCCACACCCACAGGTGTGCCAAAATAAATGAAAATATAGCCCAAGTTAGTAGAATCGAAACCTGAAGATATACGAGCCATCCCTGCCTCGCTATCTATACATCATGTAGAAATTTAAGAGCAGGCAGTGACACTGCAAGGCAAGGCTCAAACCAACTGGGTATTTGGAAACTTCTATGCAAATTGGCATTTTCGGTTTTTAAACACGGTGTTATTTGTACTTCAAACAGGTAACTTTTTGATTCCCTTGAAAAGAATATAGCCATAAACCTGGTCTAAAAAAAAAAAAAAAATACGGCAATGGGTATGAGAGAGAGTAGCTTAGAAATTTTAAAAGTATCGGCAGGGAGCTGTGGCTCATGCCTGTAATCCCAGCAGTTTGAGAGGCAGGCCCAAGGGGCCTTTGAGGACACCAGTCTCCTCTGCTGCCTTCCTGCTGGACTGACCCTAGGACATTCACTGGGTTTCCACCCCTGTCTCATTCAACATCCCAAGGGTGGTCTTCATCCTCGTCTGGGGCTCAGCTCTGCCCCAATTTCCTAAATCTCTGCCTTCAGAGCCTGAAAACACCCACGCCCAGGGTCAACCTAAGTCCACGTTTACCCCAGAGAGTCCCAATTTTATGTTTTCCCAGCATCGCCTTAGTGATCATTTATCCTGTAAATTCCAACTGCCTTCACACCTCACCCTTGCTGTCTCCCAGCAGACCCCACTCAGATGCACGTGCCCCAGACCCCACACTCAGGTCTGTGCATGCTGCCCTGCTCTGCCCATGTGGGGACCACCTCTCTTTCTTGAGGAATCAGCTGGCGATCTTCTCCTTGTGGAGGGCTGCCCTGACTTCCAACTCTCTCCAGCAAAGACAGAAGCCATCCTCGGTACTTCCCCAAAACTCAGGCCAAGTATGAAGATGGCGCAGATGCTAGCTGTGCCTGGGATGCCATGGGCAGGGTCCCCAGATGCTCTGCACATGGCCCGGGGCACCGCCTGAACACAGCAAGTGCTGAAGACACAAAACTGACGTGCGCTGACCTCTGATAGGGCCTCCTTCACCATCCACATCTGTCTCCCCTCGAGACAGTAAAATCCACAAGACACGGAGGGCTTGTCTCACTCATCTTCAAACTCCCAGGGACACCCTGGCAGGTAAAGGGGACTCAAATGTCTTCTGAAGGAAGCGGCTGGTTAGCTGCCGAGTTAAAGGGCCTCTGAAATTCAGAGCTCTGCATAGGAGTCCAGCACACTTTATGATGAATGACTCCAACCACGGCAGAAGTGGCCGTGGAACCAGTGCTAACCAGTTCAGGGTTTGTTCACTGTTTCTCAGTTCATTATCACAACTCATGCTCACAGAGCAGCCGATCACAGATCCTCAGACGTCTACACAGAGTGGGACGATGGCACCAAGTCACGTGAACGTCCTGTTGCAGACTGGGAGAAACCAGTCAGACACGGTCCCAGGCAGAGCACAGACCTCGCGTTAAATTGGCTCCGTGTAAACAGCACTCCCTGCCAGGCCCTTTCCTATCCGCACAGCTTCTACAAATTCAACTCTCGCCCCTGACACCTAAGAATACTGCACACCCCCATGTGAACCCCCCATTTACCTCCCAAAATGACCCGGCATGGCCGAGTACAAAAAATTTCAACATAAGGGAACTGGAGGGCATGTGGAGCTTTCTCGAGTCCCTGCTGCCTCCTGATGGGAAGGCCCAATGCTTCACACCCCGAGTGAAGGGCGGATCTCTTCAGCCCCCCGGCTTTGACCTGGAGCTTAAATCAGCATTAACTAATTTCACTTTCCAGGACCAACTTCAAAGGCCTGCAAAGCCAGAGAAGGGAGAGGAGATGGAACACACCCTCACCTCAGACCTGCTGCAAGCACGTACTTCTCAAATGCGTCCCAAGGTGCACAGCGTGTCCGTTGCCTGTTTCACATCCACCGACCTGCAGGTCTTCTATGTGGCATCAGCCTCCTGGGCACTGGAAACAAAAGGAATAATGGCATGTCCCCTCTGCAGCAAAGGTGAGGAAAAGGGACCCAACGCAATGGAACTGACCTTTTTCTGACAGTCTCAAAACAGAAGGAAAATACTGTACAGCCAACTTCCCCTCACGCAGGTTTATTTACCTGTGACTCAGAGGCCATGACAGACAACTTCAGGTTCTCACCGATTCCTATTTTCCCCATCCAGGAAGCCTTTGTTTTTAATATCATACGAACTTGCCATTTTGTAGGTCAAAAATTGCAAATATTGGCATTTTCCTACAGTTCAACCGAATAAAATATGATCATGGCCTTTTTTGAAACCATGAAGAAAAGGTGGACATCTCAATATGAGTTTCCAGACTGGCTTTGTTCCTGAAGCACTAACTCTGTTCACTCAGGATTTTAGACACTGAAGAATAAACATCAATATCCCACCAAGAAAACCAAAAGAATGAAATAATTTTGCATCCACCTGGGAGCCTTTTTATGATAAGGCAGGACATAAACTTGTAAAAAACTTCAGTTATCCTTCTGTATACACAGGGACATGGATTCCAGAACACCCCCCGAGTTTACCCAAATCTACGTATCCACAGGACCCGGCGGCCACCTTATGGAACTGCATGTAGGAAACGTCAGCCCTCTACAAAGCCAGGTTTTTTCAGTAAGGGTTAACTGGAAAACAATTAACATAAGTGATCCTTCGAAGCTCAAAACCCATGTTGTTCAGGGTCAGCTGCATTTACTACTTGTGTCATATCTGAGGCCTGAAAGCCTTCATTCTCGATACCTTAACGTGATGGTTAACAAACTAACCGTTCTGATTAGAAAGAGGAAAAAGCTTATTTTTAAGCTGACAATGAGAGTGAGTGCGCTACGGTGAACGGAGAACAGACCTAAGCAAGCACCAAGGCTGGGGTGACTGCCTGTGCTCAGACCCACCAGGGCCTGTTCCTCCATCTCCCTCTGCTGAAAGGGATAACCGCTTCTCCCCCATGAGTAAAGGGCCTTTTTAAAATATTCACACGAGAAGTGGTACGAAAAGCTGAAAGGTCACAGATAACATTTTAAAAAATAAACATTAACGTAAGCATTTAACAAGCCCATTATGATTTTTTTAAAAAAAAATGATATTAAATTCTGGGGTGTGGTGGCTCATGGCCATAATCCCAGAACTTTGGGTGGCCGAGGTGGGCGCATCACCTGAGGTCAAGTGTTTAAGGCCAACCTGGCCAACATGGTGAAAGCCCATCTCTAATGAAAACACGAAAATTAGCCAGGCATGGTGGCAGACGCCTGTAGCTCCAGTTACTTGGGAGGCTGAGGGAGGAGAATCACGAACCCGGGAGGGAGAGTTTGCAATAAGCCAAGATCGTGCCATTGCACTTCAGCCTGGGCGTTGAGTGTAACACTCCACCCCCCCAAAAAAAAAAAAAAAGGATCAAGTTTTCCTTCCAATGAACCTATCATTCAGCCACCGAGGTATACTATAGCTACTTATTCAACCATGAGATACACCACAGGAGATATAGTCGAACAGGACACAGTTCTTCCCTGAAAGAAGGGTGTACTTTCAACAGAAGGGAGGCACACACTCCGAATGGAATCGGCATAGGGAACAGATGCTGCTGCAGGTGGAACTGGCTGCACACAGCACCCACTCAAGTGCCTGAGAAACAAGGAGCCGTTGGTGCCATCACCTTCCATACCTGAGCTGGGGCAGCGGGGAGCCTGTCATCACCACCACCACCACCCGGGACAAAGAGCCCCAGAACCACACAACGAACTTACAAACTCACCAAGACGATGACCGAGCAATGTGCGTGGAGTGATGCGAACACGCAGACATCAGGACCACGAGCGGTGTTGGTTTTGTGCATCAACCTGAGCGTGCCCGGGGTGCCCAGATGGCTGGTTCTGCATTATTTCTGTGTGAGATGCATGTTTGCCTCTGGACTGAGTGGAGACCCATCCTCGCCAGTGTGGGGACCAACCTATCCACCCAGGGCCCGACCAAAACAGCAAGGCGGGGAAAACTGGGTTCACTCCACCTATCTGGCTGATGGGCCAGTGACATCTGTCTTCTGCCGCCCGTGCTCCTGGGTCTCAGCTCCTCACACCCGGGTGGGATCTGCACCCTCCGCTTCTCAAGTCTTCAAGCCACACCCTCCCAGGACTCTAGCTTGCAGGCTGTGGGTCCTGGGGCTTCTTGGACTCTGTAGCCCCTGCAGCAAGCCTCCCCCCGAGACACACGCACACCCGGCTGGCTGTCTCTCTGGAGAGCCCTGACTAAAAGCCACCCCTAAAAGTGGTCTTCAGAGTTTCTTTCTAGCCCTAAGATCCCAGCGCCCCTTCTACAATTCTAGGCGGAAAGGTGAACGGAGACCAATGGACAGAGGTGTGTGTGAGGACACGCCAGGCAACCGCACTGGGCAGGAGGGCACTAACGCTCACTAAGCAAAGAATCAATGTTGCTTGCCACAAAAATGAGAACAGTAAAGATTTCTTCAAACAGAAATGACTTTGTTTCATGATTTGCTCTTAATACATAAGAAAGCATAAAAGTAGGCCTATTAACAATTACGTAAGTCTTTAGAGGACTTTGAACTACTTCTGTCCCTTTGTGTTTTTATAGAAAATAAGCCTGAGGTTAAAGAGAACAACATCACTGGCCATAGCTGGGGCCATGCGAGGACACAGCTTATACCCCTGAGGACCCCTGGGTACCCTGAGTCCTTCCCTTGCTATTTATGGCAATGTGGGAGAAACCAGGAGGTCTGAGCATGGGCCTGACCGTGCTCCCAGGGGCCGAGGAAAGCACCCATCTGTCCAGTCTTCCCTCCACCCCGCCGTTCCCTCCTACCCAGACTCTTGGGCTGACGCGGCTCATGCACTCAGCAGCGCCATCATTAAACGTTTAGCTTCGCATCACGAGGGCCTCCTCTGGCCTCCTCTGACCACTCCTGAACCTACAGTCAGCACTAGTTTGCAGGACACGCGTGGACAAAGTTGATGGATCATGGCCTCCAACGAGTTAGGTGCCAGGCAAGGAGTCGGAGAGCCGGGGATGGAGCAGCACTCACCCAGGGAGGCGAAGGCCAACAAGGGCCACCACCGAGGACCTCCCTTCCCACCCTGAGGGCAGCTCACCCAGGGAAGCGAAGGCCGACACCGGCCACCACTGAGGGCCTCAAGGGCACTCCCCACCCCGAAGGCGGCTGCGATCACATTTCCCATCGCACCAAGAGACCCCTGTATTGAGCACAAACCTTTTCAACCTTCGAATCTATAAGGAATCACAACACAGACATTCCCCCAATCCAAATGGCCAGCCCACAAAACAGACACGCAATCATACACATTTCCTGTGGGAAAATCAGTCAGTCCCTGAGGCCTCGCGCCAGGGGTGGGGGAGCATCATGGGGAGAGGTCCCAGCCCCAGCCTGGCTCTTCCCTCTACAGCTCCTTTTCCCTCCTCTTCTCCCCCTCCCCCCGCTAGCCTCAGAGGCTCCTTCCTCAAATTCTTTCCCCTTGATGAGGTCATTCATGCCCAAAATACAAGGCAAAGTCATGGGGGCTCAAGAGAAAATCCATACCGTGGCTCACGTTTTAGATTCTCATAAGTTTGAGAATAACCAAGCAAGAATCTTTGGCATCTGAATGTGGTCTGAATGCATCTGAGCACACTGCCTGTCACTGGCCCGGAGTGGATCATGGGTGTCTCGGACATCTTCGCAACCGTACACCAATTATTTTGAAACACACTAGCAGAATAGAACCATATGAATAGCTGCTTCTCAGTTAAAAGTAGGAAAAGACTCCAAAGGCTGTCTTCAAGGAACATCCTTCCCACAAGGAGTTTCTGCATCGGGCCCTTCAGGCACAGGCAAGGCCCCCGGGCCCAACTCCCTCATCCCTACGTCATAAAGCAGCAAAGATGGTGGGGAATAAAGCAAGTGAAGGAGTCAGTCCCCCACAAAACGGGCTCCAGAAGCCACAGCCACTCTCCCAGTGTGGGAGCCAAGTTCAGAGACCTGGAAACACCAGCGTTCCCAGGAAGGAGGGCAGAACAATGCCATTTCCCCCTAGTTAAGGGAGACACCACCCCACGTCCTCTGGCCTTAATAGAAGAGAGACTTCACATAAATGATTTCAATGACTCCACCACACACAGAAAGTGGGCTAAGGGCTAACGCACCCATTTAAATGCCTGGCAAAAACACATTAAATGAACACACAGATAAGCAAGGTTCTCCTGTTATCCACAAAATATTCAGAAACAAATCCGACAAGCAATCTCTTTGCAATCAAAAGACCAATTCAGAGGTGCAGATTAAAAAATAAACGTACAACTGAACCCTTAATACACCAAGAACCAAATTCCACAGAAGTGTTATCACATCACCACCTCCCAGCTGAAGGAAGCAGCACTGGCGACTGACCAGCTGTTCACTCGTGGGTCAGTAAACGAAAGGCAGTGTTGTCCAGGACAACGATGAGATGTTAACCTGAAAAGGGCAAAATGGCAGAGGCTGGAGGGACCTTCCAGGTAACCCGGCCCCCTCAGTGGGGCCACAGAGCCGTGGGGCCACAGAGCCCAGAGCTCCAGTGTGTTCGGGGCAAGCACTCAACTGCAACCCTGATGATGTCCGAACGCCTTCTGCCCTTCTGCGTCTCTGCCCCACTAACAGGGAATCCGTGAATGATAAGGACATATAACGCATTTTACAATACATGCAGATTTTTAGCAAATTAAAGATAAACAGTGACAAACTTTGAGAATTAACCAAAATGTAGTTCAGTGAATGCCCAAACTCAAAGCTAGTCTCCAAGAGGTGATAAACTCTGTGTGATGGTTTACGCCTTTAAATCCCAGCAGTTGGGGTGGCTGAGGCAGGAGAATCACTTGAGCCTAGAAGGTTGGGGTTGCAGTGAGCTGTCATTGTACTACTGTACTCAGCCTGAGAAACAGAGTGAGACTGTCAAAAACAAACAAACAAAAACAAATTAAAGGAGTTCAAATGAACTCGCCCATGCCCTTTAAATTTTCACCTGGGTACATGGGGTGATCTAGTTCCTTTTTCCCTTGCAATACATGAATAATCTAATAATTAAATATAATCTAACAATTAAATGGGAAAATTTAATTATTTTCCCATTTCATTATTCCCTATTTCAGGGAAAAAGCTAAAAATTATTTTAAACCTTCCTTCCACAAAACAGTATACTCAGTCATCTCTATCTGCTTGATCATGTGGAATTCAGCTTCACATATCTACAATACAGTTTTTGTTAAACAGCGTTTATGTAGACAGGCAAAAGAAAGAAACACTTGGTCTATGTAGAAGCAGCAGAAGACACGTTTTAACAGAAAAGGGAGAAGATACCACCGTGTGAATCTGGAAATTCTATCCTCATCTTGTCCACACACACAGAAAACACCCAAGCACGTGCCTAGTGTCCAACAGGAACACAGAAAGGACAGGGATCCCTCCAGTTGTTTAATGACCAGCCCCACTTGTCGCTGCCACATAACAAAATCCGCATGGCAACTTCAGCACGTTTCATTCACGATTCCACGGACATCAGGCTGAAGAACATACAGATGTTTTGCCCACATTTAAAAATCCAAGTGTGGGACTCTCATAGAAACAAAACACACTATGGGTTCACTTAACTTTTCCAAATTTTTACTTGGAGAAACCTATAAAGTTCTTGTCAGTTACATCCTTAAGTTTTTCAATAATTTTTAAATGCAAAGGTCAGGCAAGACTTTTAAAGAAGTACACACATACGGCCCGGCGCGGTGGCGCACACTTATAATCCCAGCACTTTGGGAGGCCGAGGTGGGCAGATCACGAGGTCAGGAAACCGAGACCATCCTGGCTAACACGGTGAAACCCCGTCTCTGCTAAAAATACAAACAATTAGCCAGGCGTGGTGGGGGGTGCCTGTAGTCCCAGCTACTCGGGAGGCTGAGGTTGGAGAATTGCATGAACCCGGGAGGCGGAGCTTGCAGTTAGATCGCACCACCGCACTCCAGCCTGGGTGACAGAGGGAAACTGTCTCAAAAAAAAACAAAGGAGGTACACACATACATGCCACGTTCTTCTCTCAAAGAGATGTGCCCTTTTTTAAGATTCCAGAAGTAAATGTGGTGGTCACCCTGCTTTTGAGAGGATGGGCTGTGTTTTAAGCATGAACACACTTTCCTCCATGCACCAAGGATGCACCATGGGGGCAGTGCTACCGCCGCCACCCCAGTCTCTGCTCAGGGTGGGGCAAAGGGAGCTCAGTTGTCTCCCGTATACACCGTCAACAGGCCAGGTGCTCAGAAGGAGGCTTCCAGGACTCGCTGGAGGCATTCGTTAGCAGGGCTGGCAGTGCCTCGTGCTGGTGGGCATCCAGCAGTAAGAGGCTCTTGCACTTCACTCCCTGGGCCCAGCCCCAGACAGAGGGGAAAGAGACACCTGTATCGCAACTCATGTATATTTATAGACACACAGAGACTCTGCAGTGCAAGGTGCAGAACTAGAAGGAATCATGGAAATAAGAGGGAAGACATTTGGTTACGACTGGCAGAGCCACCTCAAGCCTCAGCACTTCCTGTCGGAGCCCTCACTGACCAGACTCCTCCAGGGTCACTGCCACTGCCTTGCCCAGCTCATGACAGGGCAGACAGTGACAGAGCCTCAGAACAACCTCCCACTCCTTCCTCACCAGCCCAGGGGACGAGCTGTTCATGAGTGTCCCAAAGCCTGAATGCGGGAACACAGAGGTGACTGAGCAGAAAGGGGGACAGCCACAATGGCCGCAGGTGTGCAGATATTGCAGGGCACCCCAGCAGCCCCTTCCATCTTAAAGAGGACGGCCACGGGTGTGCAGATGCTCCCGCGTGACCCAGCCGTCCTTTCCACCTTATAGGGGAATGGCCACGGGCGTGCGGATATTCCCGGGTGCCCCAGGGCCCTTTTAACCTTAAGGAGATTTTCACAGTCTCATATCAGTCTCCAAACTATTCAGTGAGGTTGGAGGAGTATCACTGTGGACCAACACTGATTGGCACCAAGTAAGGGCAATTTTATAACCATGTCTCAACCATGAAACAATCAGGTCTTTGGCCATCTGATCTGAGCTTTTTCTATAACAAAGTTGGATAATTAAGTTGAACTTTGGTTTTCCAAAGCTTGTTACAGAAACCACATCTTCCTAGGTGTGGCTCTGTGATGTCACTTGCACACATCAGTAGCCAGGCTTGCCAAGACTCACGGCACATTACACATTCACCTGAGAAGGCTACTCAATCACTGAGGGCTCTGGCGTGCTCTGAAATGAATTTGCCACTTCAGCCTACACTCTACTCCCTTGTTTGGTTAAAGAAACCCAAAAAGCAGAATTTGTTTTGGCCAATTGCCTGCTGACCCAACTGCAGAGGTTTTCATTATAGTACTTTCATTGCATCATAGAAAGCAAAGTCATATAGATCAACTCATTATTACCACTCCAAAGGTTTAGTAAATCTCCAGATAATCAGGCAAACATTTTAAGAAGCTACATTAAGGTTTACAATACTCAAAATCTAAAACTACATCCATACTTCAAAAAACCACCATTCCCATTTTAGATGGCCAAATGCATATGAGAAAGAAAGAAACGTGTTGAGTGCATTTTTTGGATAATCTTATGGAGAAACTGCCACTTTAAAAATGGCTCTAGTTCCTGGCTCCAGATGGGTGTGGTGGGTTGCCTCACTCAATTTCAACTCCACCTGAAGCTGGGACACTAGAAATCCATTCCCAGACTCCAGGGCACAAGAATTCCCACTTCTGGAAACAGCCTGGAATGCAGACCTGTAGCAGAGAATTCTTTCTGCCCACCCTAACCGTCCTCTGTGGAAGGCAACAGTCAAAGACAAGTCCACCCCCCTAGGCGCAACTGCACCACGAAGAACCATTTCAAGGTGGGAGGTGATTGATTAGTGGGAACAGGCAGTCTAGCTAATCACTTATAAGGCAGAGATGGGGGTTTGAAGGCCTGTGTCTGGCCTTGTCCTGGATAAATGGTCATCTGCAAGTCAGCCTAAGCCACATGGGAAGGGGCTTCTTGCAGTAAAATGGGGGTGCAGCTGTGGCAAGGGGGAATATCTTAAACACCACTGTTTTACAGGATCACAGGGCTCAGGAAATGTTCAGTATTATCACACACCAAGGTTTTTACAGTCTGAAGAAAACTACAGTCCTAAGGTGTCAGTTCTCAAAGCCTTAAGTTCCTCCTGCTAAGATTCCCAGAGGGTCTCAACTTCTTGCACTGAACCCCAACTAGCACAGGCACCTGCGTCTTCCTCCTGCAGCAAATGCACATGAGAAAGCTGTGACTCTGCTACAGTAATGACGCCATGCAGCCCTAACACCACAGCAGAGCAATGGCTTTGGCCTGAATGTCCCCAAAACCTCATGCTGAAACCATCTCCGATGGGATACATTAAGAGGTGGGACCTTTGGGAGGTCCTGCTCTCAGGACTGGGGTTGGTGTCCTTTTTGGGAGGTGGAGGAGCCCTCCTGCTCCTCCACCATGTGAGTCCCGACGAGACGCCTACTGCCACGCAAGACCCTGTGAGATGCTGCCGTCTGTATGCCACAGGCCCTGGGACACCAGATGTGAAGGTGCCTTGACTTTGGACTGCCTCGACCTTGGACTTTCCAGCCCCCAGAGCTGTGAGCAATAAATGTCTGTTTACAAATCACCCAATTGACAGCAGCCGGACAGAGAGACAGTAATGTTACAACATGAGTCACTTTCTCAGTGGGCCAGAGGCCTCCCCATGAGCCACCACCGTAAAGCAAGAACTCCCTGGAGGATGCAAAAGGGTTCACAAGGAATTCTACCCAGCACCAGGGTGTCTGTCCTTTCTCGTAGGAAGATAGCTGAGCCACGGCAGGAAACTACGGCGTGGGTGGGGCTGGACAGTAATGTGTCACCTGCTCATGTGAGCCTCAGTCCCCTGCCTCTCATCATGACAGCGGGGGTAACCCCTCACCTGAGCTGTTGGGGGAGGTAAGAGTGCTGGGTGATTAACAATTGTTAGCTCCACAGAAATTAGGCAAAGAATCTGCCCCTACGTCTTATAAAACCAAACCAGCCCAGGAATTCCACATCACTACTAATTTGCATGCGAAAATGCTGGATTCTCATAAGTTCTGGCATGTCATTTGTATTGATAAAGTTTGCAGAGTTGTCATATACTACGTATATAAAACAGGAAAATAAATCATGCAATTTGGAGGTTGAAGCAGGAGAATCACTTGAGTACAGGCGGCGGAGGTTACAGTGAGCCGAGGCCGAGCCACTGTACTCTAGTCTGGGTGACAGAACGAGACTCGATCTCAAAAAAAAAAAATTTGCTGCTTCATGCTAGATTCTACATGCTAGATTCTTCATGCAGATTCTACATGCCAACTCTTATTCAAAGGTCGCCTAACACTGACTCAGGAACTCTGGCCCTGATGTACTTGAAGTTTTAATGCTAACAGTGTTAAAGACCACTCCCCCAGGAGCTCTGAACAAGTACGCCAGGTATATGCTGAACAAGACCACACACTCTCTGACCGAAATCTAACGTCACAGACCCAAACTACAGAACCACAGAAGACACTGCTTCTGTCCAACTTTGTGTTCTGCCACCGTTTGTGTCCGTTATTTCCTACAAACCACCTCATTAGAATTTAGGGCACACAAAAGGCCGATACAACAGGGTTACTTTTCAAAGGTTTGGAGGTGAAGAACAGATACAATGCATTAACTTCCTATTGCTGCTTCAACAAATTACCACAAATGCAAACCTCCTCTCAGCCCTGGAAGTCAGGAGTCCCAGGGCTGAAGTCAAGGGGTCAGTAGGTTGTGTTCCTGCCTGGAGTCTCCCAATTCATAGAGGCCACCATGCAGCTTGGCTCACAGCCCCACACCCCTCTGACCACTGCCCCGGTCTCAGCCCTGCACCCCTCCAGCCCCTGCCCCACCCTTGGCCCATGCCCCTCCGGCCCCTACCCCACACCCCTACCCTCAGCCCCACAGCCCTCTGGCCTCTATCTCATCCTCAGGTCTCCTCCTCTGAGGCAGACCCTCGTACTCCCTCTCATCAATGCACATGTGAGGACGCTAGACCCCACCTGGACAACCCAGGGTCATCCCTCATCTCACTGTCCGTTACAGTCACATCTGCAAAGCCTCTTTTGCCATGTAAACTTCATTATACTAACAATCATTTAACAAGTCCATTATAATGATGTAAAAATTGGCATTGTTTTCCTTCTAATGAACAGATCAGTCACCCATGTAACCTATAAATATTTAACTATTAAATATACAATACTGTAGGGGACAAAGATGAGGAAGACGGTTCCTTCCTGAAAGATGACTGGACCCTAGATGGAGGGATGAACATTCTGAACAGAATCAACCTAACTCAACATTTAAGTCAGAGAGGCCAAGCAGTAAGACTTTCAAAAAAGCAACCAGAAAGTATGTACCGTGCCTTTAGTTCACAGCTGAGCCTGGCGTCATGAGCACGAGCGTGCGGACATGCATACCAGGCCCAAGTTTAAGATCAAATATAAGGAGCTTTCAACTGTAGTATTTAACTAGATCTTATTACAAAATAGCTTCTTGATTACAGTTTTTGTACAAAAAGTTCTCTGTAATTAAAGAAATTAATTTTCCCCTAAAAAACACTTCTCCATCTATCGTCCCATAAAAACTAAATGGGTATATTAAAGAAAAAACACAAATGTTTGACTTCGGGGGTTTGCCTACGACTTGGATAAGCATGATTTTCTTCTGGCCAAGCAGGGAGCAGCTGGACCAGACTGGAGGGAAGGAAAAACAAATTTCCACTCTGACCTCAGTTGGGCACCAGAGTCTTCGCTGTCAGAATGTGGGTGTGGTGCTTCCCACACACCAGCCTCTGACAAAACTCAGCCCAAGGGTGTGAGAAAAGGCTGTCTACTTCTGAAAAACCTATAAAGTACAGACACATCAGAAGCTTCAGAAGACTGTAAAGTGCCAAGGAGACCACTGCACCGTTGGAGTTTACAGAAAATGGTCAGCATCACACGTGCCCAAGGTCCAGGTTCAGCTCTCAGCTGCCGAGACACCGTGAGTGCAGTCCTGGCTTCCCCTCTGATGCAGAAAGCCGGAAACTCCGCCAGCAGCACTCAGACCTCAGAACATTCTAGATGAAAGCAACGTGTTCCTTTTAAAATGGGGAACCGGGGCAGCACAACTGAAGCTCTACGACTGTCTCAACTACTGGGTTTCGGGGTAGCATTAGGAAATCGTGAGAATCCAAATCTCAATTTCATACAGATTCCAAACTCACTGCAGGTTCCAGAATTTCCTGAAGCATTCTTCCAATTTATCACTCAGGATTCCGTTGCCAAAGCTAATAAAGTCTAAATTCCTTACGGAAAAGCTACCATAAGTACCACCACAAATAAGATCAACTGATGCCCGCCTTTTGCACCAAACGTATAAACTGTTACTCACACAAGACTGTGCTGGAGGCAGCTCTCAGCTGAAGCCGAATCCGTGAGACTTCATTATCCCCATTTTGGATCGAGTGTGAAGACTGTCAGCAAACCAGGGCCCCAGTGTGAAGCAGAGAACAGATCCTCTGAAGCCGGCCTGAACATTTTCTTCCCACCTGTCTTGGATATTGAGCACCCTCAGAGCTTCTGAGTCACCCACATTTGCAGGTCATTTATCCAGCCACCAGGATAACATAATTATGCGATAAAAATGCCTTCTCAGGGCTTTGTCATACTCAACAAGGCAGCTCAGAAGGCTTGGTAAGCCCAAGAAAGGGGGAAGCGTCCTCCAAATAGACAAAGACCAAGGAAAACCGTGCAGCGACTCTCTCAAGACAGCAGAAACAGAGCCCGCTGTAGCCTTTCAGGCCCTGCTGGCCACAGCCCTGCCTTAGGTGACACCATTTCCACAGATGCAGCCTGCTGGGCCCATTTGAAAGGTCCCGCTTGCGAGACACTCACCCCCACTTCTAGTTTCTGCAAGACCCGCTGCAGCCCCACTCCACCCGGGGGGCCGACTGTTCAAGTTTTCCCTGCCAGACCCCTCAGAGCCTGCACAGCGTCTGAGACTGGGAAGCACCAAGGATCCAGAAACGCACAAACCCGTTCTCCTCATGCTGCTTTCTGGGTTCCAAGTTGTCTTAAAACGAGTCCTGCATAAACCCCGGGCTGAGGAGCCAGCTACAGCCCAGCAGCACCCAGTTCATGTCCTCCACCCACCCCACAGAGGACCACGGAGGCCCCAGCACGCTCTGTCCGCGGGGCAAGACACCAGAAACAGCCACAGTTCAGGGTTCTGCCACCCACCTCGCTGCCGTAATTCCCTGCTGTGATCTGAAATCTCATTGGTTGGAAAGCTGATCCCACAGCTCCACTGCCCTAATTCCCTCCTGTGATCTGAAATTACATTGGTTGGGAAGGGGATCTCACTGCTCAAGCACTCCCTGCTGCCTCCTTGCAAACAACATAAAAAATCCAAAATCCCTCTTAAAGAACGTTTACTATAACCTCAAAACAAGACCCATCACGAGACCAGGGAAGATACACACGCACATCTGACACCTGGTGGACGTCAGTGACCGACGCCACGGCTTCCGTGTGGCGTGTGAAGTGGGAGGCCTGTCACGGTTACTCAGGCTGGGGTCTGAATAGGGGTCTTCCAAGCAACTAGGCAACAAGGACACACACCCCAAAACCCAAGTCCCTGCAGTCATGTACCTGGCAGAAATGCTGCGTGGCCATTGACACCAGTTGTAAACCAAGACCGATCTGCGTCCTGTGGCCCTCACAACGTCCGTACACATCTGGGCCCAGCACAGGCACGCATGGCACCCTGCTCGCCTCCAGTGGGGCTCTCTCCTGCCAAGGGGGATGGTCCTGAAGTCCGTTGAGACTTCCAAAGCTCTACAAAGTCGTCCTTCCTCCTGCTTGTTCAGAAGACCTAAAGCCCTGAAGACACCAGTGAGATTTGACCTAGCCTCTTAAGGCAGCTCAAACACCTAAACACAGGAACGCTGGACCTCTCTGCCCTCAGGAGCAGCCAATAACCCACTGGGCTAAGCAGAAGGCACAGATGTCACATCCAGAAGCCAGTGGCGCTCACGTTTGCATTCCAGGAGCCGCTCTTTTGAGTCCCTCCAAGGCTTCCAAGTCCCATTTGATTGTTTTCATCATATCTCTATAACTCAGAGACATTATATCTCACGGCATCTATGAGATCCTCTCTACTTTTATGAGCATATATGCTCCCTGACTTACCATGGGATGAAACTGTTCCAATAAACCCAGCATAAGCTGAAAATATCCTAAATAAAAAGTGCATTTGACATAATAGTTTCAACTTACAATGGGTTCATCCAGAGGCAGCCCATCTCGGGCCAAACAATGCATTGAGTGTGACTAGTTCACACCATCACAAGGTTGAAAAAAAAAACACAGATGTAACCATTGTGAGCCAGGGACCATCTGTATTGTGGCTCCTGTCTTCAGAGACAACAGAAACCTCTTCTTAGACAAGAATCACAATTTATAATCCTCAAAATGTTAAACTTAGTTTAACAATCTACAGATTCAAACAAAGCCAAAGTAGGCCCACAAGACCGTTTGTGCCATTCGCTAAGACACACGACTCTGTAATAACCCTCACCACAGCCCCTCAGGGGGAGTCCCAGAGGCGGGTGAGGATTGTAGCTACGGACACTAACAAAACCAAAATCAGAATACGCAGGTGCAGTCAAGTCATATGACTTCTCCACTAGTATATGCACACGTTTATCAGCAAATCTGATCTTTGCTTTACCTCCCTCCCATGACCTAAAAAGGAGTCCACCACACACACACACACACACACACACACACACATGCCCCACTTCAAAAACATAATTCTTACTTGCATTCAATTCTGGGCATTTGGAATAGACCTAATGGGGGATAAACCTCTCCTCCAACCCATTGCTTAGCCTTCTTAGAGGATGAAGGATTTTGCATAGCACAAGTCAGCATATAAAAGATCTTGTATAGAAACAGACTTTCAAGTGGTCCTCATTATAGTGATTCAACTAATATTCAAAGGACCCAACACACAGCACAATGTCTATTAGAAGAATGATTAATTTGCTCCCCTCAAAATCCTAATAGCTACACAGAAAAAATACCCGATACACATTTTATCATTCTTTACCACTATAGTCATACAAAGGAGTATCACAAAAGCAAAAGAACACATTTGGTTTCACTCGCAGTTCTAAATTTAATATAAAATTACTAAAACCACCAAGACAAACATGACTATGAAATATTTAACGATCTTCACCTAAATTCAAGTCACCATTCAACCACCAATACCTCTGCTCTCCTTACAGGAACTTTCCAAAAGTAAATTATGGAATTAACAGGACAAATTTTTCTAGTGATAGAAAGCAGGAAGAAATTGGTTGAAGGTGGTTCCTTGGCTGTCAAACTTTTTCTCAAAAATAGTTTGTAAAATAAAAGCATCAAACAGATCTTTACATTAACTTACAATCTATCAAGCAATACTGGAGCAAGCTTTAAATATTAGCCACATTCTGTCAGGGCTGACTCACATTAAATCAGCATCAGTCTCATGTCTTGCAGCATCCACAGCTCATCTTCTCAAAACCACTTAAGATTTCATAATTAACTCAATTAAACAATCTAAGTTTAATTCATTGACATGAAGGGATAATTTTCTCCCAAAATAGTACCTCTTTCCTTGACATGATTTAATCTGTGTTTAGAGTATTTAACAGAATTTCTTTCCTTCTTAGAAAATAAAATATACACCTTTCCAATATAAAAAACACTAACTGATAATGCTATACCTTAACCAGGTCAAAAGGGTTTGTTTCTTGTTTTTTTTTTTAAGTTAAAAAAAGAACCTAACTGCATCTTTCGACCTTATGTGAGGTAGTGTCCAGGGTCACTGGGACCCCCCTAGGTTAGTACAGCTGGGTACCAATTAAAGACAGAAACCCAAGGGTTCGCTCAAAGCCCCTTCCCAGCTCTTCATCCTAGTGGAAGCCATGGGCACAAAGGAATGCGGCATTCCACGGAGGACTTTGGGGAATGGCTGCTTGAGAACATCAAAGTGGCTCATGTCCCCCGAGTATAAAGCCAGTGACTGCTCCCAGCTTCAATGCAGCACCATTCACAGCAGCCAAGGTCTGGAATCACCTGAGTGCCCGTCAACAGAGGATGAAGGGAAAGTGGTCCGAACATACACAGGAGAAATACGCCACCACACAGCTGAGATCCCTGTCATCCGCGACAGGATGGATGGAGCTGGAGGACATTACGTTAAGCAAACGAGCCAAGCAAAGAAACGGAGCATGTTCTCACTCATAAGCAGGAGCTGAGAGCAGATCTCATGGAGGCCAAGAGGAGGTGGTCAACAGGGCCCAGCAGAGCCCACTCATAAGCAGGATGGGCAGAGGCTCGTAACGGGCACAAACACACAGCCTAATGGGAGCACAAGACCTACTATTGATAAATCAGCAGGGGGATGGCAGTGGGTCATCTACTGTGTGTTTCAAAACAGCTAGGAGAGAATAACTTGAATATTACCAGCATAAGGAAAAGAAAACATTTAAAGTGAAAGACATCCCAGGTGCACAGATTTCATCAATATAGGGATGAATCAAGATATCACATGCACTCTGAAAACATGTACACATATTATGTATCAACAAAAACAAAAACCAATGACAGAACCATTTGTGAAGCACGTGCAGGAGAAGAATGGGAAGCCTGACATGGTGTGGCTGTGTGTCCCCACCCAAATCTCATGCTGAACTCTAACCCTTTGTTGGAAGTGAGCCCTGGTGGGAGGTGATTGACTCATGGGGGTGGTTTCTAATGGTTTAGCACAATCCCCCAAGTGCTGTCCTCATGATAGTTCTGAGATCTGGTTGTTTGGAGGTGCATGGCACCTTCCCCTTCACTCTCTCTCCCCTTCCAGCCATGTGAAGACATGCCGGCCTCCCCTTCACCTTCCACTCTAAGTTTCCCCAGATGTAGAAGCCTGTACAGCCCACAGAACTGTATGCCGACTAAACCTTTTTTTTCCTTATAACCCAGCCTCAGGTAGTACTTTATAGCAGTGGAAGAACAGTACAGTCCTCAGGACCAGCAATGTTTTCCTTCTACCCAGCAGCCAACAAGGTCCCACACACTAGCTGGTTTTCCAAAGCCTTTGCCAGAATGCTGAGACTGTTTTGGGAATACAGAGTTTCCCCATCTCTGGCAAACCAGATGGGGCATCCTATTTGCCTCTTACCACCTTTCTCAGACAAACCCCACCTCTGAAACAGCCTCTTCCAGGGGCCTCCTTCAGCAGCAGCAAAGCTGAGTATTCCTTGCACTTCCCTTCTTCTGAACAAGTAAACATCTTAAGCTTATTTTTCCATCTTCCCAGCTCATTGAAAAAAATATCTTATGCTTTCTATTTTCCTAACACACACACGGAAGAGAAGTGCCGTGAGGGCAGGGGCTCTTGCTTTCCCGGATCTGAGCCTAGCCCTCAAACACTAGCCGAATTCATACTGACACGATATCCAGAAGCAGAAGTGCAAATATCTACATGACTTCAAATACCCTAAGGATCTAACAGGCCGAGTGGCCCATGTAACTATGGTTTGTGCTAGGCCATTCAACTGGTGTCCAAATCCCTGTTCAAGTGAGCTCTTTAATTTTGGGACTTTTCAGACAGCTGGGTTTTTTTTGTTGTTGTTGTTGTTCTGTTTTGTTTTTATTAAAGGGATCTATTACAGTTACAATCAAGAATATCCCAGGCCGAGTGTGGTGGCTCATGCCTGTAATTCCAGCACTTTGGGAGGTCAAGGTGAGCGAATCAAATGAGGTCAGGAGTTCAAGACCAGCCTGGCCAACATGTTGAAACCCCATCTCTACTAATACAAAAATGAACCAGCCATGGTGGCAGGCACTTATAATCCCAGCTACTCAGGAGGCTGAGGCAGGAGAATGGCGTGAACCAGGAGGTGAGGCTGCAGTGAGCCAAGATTGCACGACTGCATTCCAGCCTGGGCAACACAGCAAGACTATCTCAAAAAAATAAAAATACACCAATACGCCCAGTTAGTTCTTCACCAATGTCAGATACATCAGTTTAAAGAAAAATAATATGAATACATGTTTTTAAATTTCAGTGTTGAATTTAACCATATCTTTTAAGAAGATATGAAGATACAAGTTCCCCAAGGATCGGGGGAGATAAAAGCAGTTAAGAAAATGTTAAAACCTCAGGAGAAAAACAGGTATGGGGTAAGACCTCAAGGCAAAACTTTTTCTTTGCACTTTGATTTCAAAAGAACAGAGATGCCCAAAATATGAACTCTCCCATCTGCATTTTAAATTCCTCTATGTCCTTTGAAAGACTGGAGATGGGATCCCAGGTTCCAAAGTGCCCGGCCAGGGCTCACATCAGGCCGATTGCTCTACATCCTTTGAAAGGCTGGAGATGGGATCCCAGGTTCCAAAATGCCTGGTCACGGCTCAGATCAGGCGGCATCTTTCACAGCTGTTTACTCCCCTGACTGTGCCTAGAGAGCTCTGTGGCCCAATTTACACAAAAAGGTCCTAATTTACACACGTTCATCACTTTGAGCAGAGTCTCAAGAAATGAGACAAATATTGACACTCCACAGAAGCAAGTATTCTCTTCCGAAAAGTTAAGCGTGAGGTTCCCATGAGCCAGGCAGCTTGGTTACAGAAAGCACTGGCTGACTTGCTGGTTTAATGTTAAATGCACTTAAAATGTTAAGTGATCCAGCCCCCCTCCCAGTGGGTGTGTACGTTGAACTGGCTGCAGTACTGATGCACAGACCACGTGGTTTTACTTCAAGCAGAGCAACCCACACCCAGGAAGAGGCCAAAGGACGGCATCGAGGTCTAGGACAGTTCTAAGGAGAGCTGCAGGCTGACTGCCTCATCTGCAAATAGTCTCTCATTTCAGAGGAAATCACTGAACAGAGTTTGGAACACGTGAAATTTAAAAATTCATATTTCTAATTTCATCCCATTAGAACTCTTGAAGAACAGATGTGCACCTGCTCCAAGTCAATGAGAGGACACTCGGATAGTCCCACACAGGCCCTCGGCCTCCGCCTCCCACCTAGGGAAGTCAGCTCAAGCTGATCACAGCACAGAGCGATTTTCTATAATGTGCACGCCTGCATCTGAGCTGAGATGTGAATGTCTGGAATGTGCCTGCCAGGCCCAGGAGGAACTGCAGCAGCTGTGGGGACATAAGCTGCTAAGGAATCCGATTTAGAGGGAACTTGAGGCAACTAAAACTAGTTCCACTGGTTTTTCTTGGCAAGGCTTTACCAGGCAAACTGTTATCACTGTTGCTAATTCATGGTAATTGGGATGGGGACTTAACAGTAAGTAATTAGAGCAATTATAAAATTTCCTACTCAATTACAATGGCACAGATTCCTGAGAATGGAAGAACTGTTGCCCAGGAATAGAGTTCAACAGGTCCTCCACATGCCCTGGGAAACATGGCATTTCCATGCACCCCTGCTTTGGTCCGTAGTCACCTGATCTCGGCCATCTGATGGCATCACTCCCCAGAGCTGGAAACACCTGACCTCTTGTCACCCTTCCGTCTGCCCTGCCTTCCTCCAGCCCGGGATATTCAGCGATGCCCACATACAGGACCAGGAAACCAGGGTTATCCTAAACCAGTGCCTGCATTCAAAGTCCTCCATGGCAGGACAATCACCAACGGCCAATACTCCCAGAACCTTCCACCTCAAAACGGGAGAACATGTGGATTCGAGTTGACAACGCTGCATTCTCTTTGCCATGTACACATGGAGGCATGTCAGGTTCCACCTAAAGGTATCGGGTTTCACTCTGGTCAGGAGCCCAAGCCTAGTCACTCTGCATGATCTCAATTCACCATCCACAGAGAAGCCGGCAGTTTTCCTCTGGTGCACAATGTGGATGGTGGATGCATTTCCTCTGAAAACTTGGAGACGGGATCCTGGCCAAGGAGGCCAGTCACCCCAGCCCCTGCAAGGCCCAGACGTGCCCCTCTGCTGTCTGCACACAGTACCCAAGTCTAGCAGTGCTGGCTCTGTGGTGGGATAGTTCTGGGCCTGCAGAGGACGCAGGACACAGGAATCGTGCAGCCTGGCTGTAGCCAGAGGCCTAAAGGATCCTCACGAGGCTCTGAAGTCAAGGTGCCATCACCACAGGCAGAGCCATTCAAGAGAACTGCCAGCCAAACTGGAAACGTCCCAATCTGCTGAGCCAACACAGAAAGACAACAGCCACCTACAGCTGCTGAGCCCCGAAACATGGCCACTGGACCTGAAGGGCTGAATCCGGAATTTAATCTGTGAAGTTCTTTTCAAATGTGTTTGGCTATGTAATCAAATCATTATTCTAATTAAATTTAAAGGAGCCTCTGGCTATGGGCTCCCTTGTCGGGCATCACAGCTCCAGGGAGTAAGAATGGGAAGGAGAGGCCCAGAGCCTCTCTGCATTCTCCGCCCTAATTCAACACGTCATCATAAGGAAAGGCACTCCAGCAGCAGAGGTGTGAACGGGAAGATCTGGGTTGGCCCTGACACAAGCATGACCCCCATGACATCACAGCTACCTCAGCCAACAGGCAAGACAATGATGTCCACCTGGACAGGTCACCGGATGTGATGATGCACCCCAAGCCCTAGTCCACAGCAGCCAGAGACCACCCGCTGCTCGTCCCAGGTGAAACAGGCAGAGCTGTCCGAGCCCTCAAAAGCAGGAAGAATTAAAGAGTCAATTCCTGCGATTCCCACAACACACATGACACTCCTCGGAGACAGACACAGGCTTCGCTGTGAAAGTGCAGAGGACGGTGCAGTCCCTAGGCGGGCTGCTTCTTCCAACGATCAGGGAAGAAACCAGATTCCTTTCCTTGTAGGAGAATCATTTGTACCGTCATTAGACAGAAGGTGGCTGATCTTATCAAATCATCAAGCACCGCAAGGCTCTATCTCGAAGGAGGGCCTGGAAACTTGCAGCCACCTGCATAAAGGTCACAGTGCTTACAATGGAGATACGTGTGACTGAGGTCTGGCTTCCTCAGGGAAGCTAAATTTGAACTTTCATCACTGAGGAATTGGTCATTTACAGTCACTCACCCTCAATGCAGAAGAGGGCTCAAAACACTGCACCAGACTTCAACACTCAGGGTTAGGGTCAGGGTCAAATTCACAAGTTTTACAAAATGTATTTACTTGGGATGCCGGAAGAGATGTAGCTTCACACCGCCCCAGCTCCAGGGTTTGCTTAGCCCCTTCACCAGTGGATCTCACCAACAGATGACACATCCAAGCCTCGTCCATGGCAGCACAGAAAACCACTTGGAAGACAGCCACTCCCACCAAGCTTCCTGACTTTGGTGTTTAAAATATGCACCATTTAAAATCTGCATCTCATACGTGAGATTACACTTCTCCGAACAGACATTGCGACTGTCATTTCACCCAAAAGGACTTTAGGAAATGACACGCGGCCCAGACGTCAGAGGTCGCCGGCCGCCTTACTCTAGCCTAATTCCTTTGTGCCTGTATGGAGCCTTCACAGATACAGCCCGGTCACATTAATGACCATAAGAGAAGCTCAGGGCATAGATGAACTCAGTGCTGAATTTTTCCATTTATCGTCCTTTTGTTTTATCCAGAAGACAGCTGAGAAAGGCTGGGGCAGATCATCTCGAGTGTAATGACTCCAGCCACTTCTCTTCACCCCAGGTCACCCCTCAGTCACACGCTTTTGAGAAACCAAAGTAATTCTGTTCTCTTCACTCTGCATTCCAAGCACTAAATTCCTTCGTTTTATCAATTAGATTATCAAGCAGCCGTTTGTAATCTGGACTGCAATCTGATACAAAATGTAAAGCTAATTTAGGTTGCGGTAATAGCTCCTATTTACGTTATAGGCAAGGCATGAATGAAAACTTTAATCTGTTCATAGGACCAATTTTGTAAACAAACCAATTATTCAAACAATGATTGTCTTCAGTTAGATGCAAATTTCTTTGCTCATAAAAGATTTTCCAGTAGGAATTTTTAAATCCATGGTCTGTATTTCCTGAGCATGTCTCTGCACCTTCCCTGAGTGCACAGAAGAACTTCTCAGGGCATCCCATTAGCAGGCCCATGGAAGAGAATAAGCCCACAGCCCCCAGCCCAGGAATCAAGTCCGAGCCCCAGCAGCCCCTCGTCCAGCCAGGGCTTCCTCACCAGCACAGCACCCAGAGGACTTCCAGGTTTAATGCCACATGTGCATGGAAAGTAGAGAGCTGGAAAGACCACAGGGGACATTCTACAAATGCAACTTCCCTCCTGGAACAGCCCAGTAACCCTCTGTAACTTCCCCAAAGTAACCATACCAGGTAGGCATAGAGAGTCTAATGGGGTGCCTAGGAATCAGCATTTAACACGATTCTGACGAATCAAAAAGTTTGAGAGGCTGGTCAGCGAGAGGCTGTCGTGTCCTCCACTCATTTGCAGGCTCTGAAGAGACACAGATTCAGGTAACAGGCCAGACAGGACGGGACAAGGATGGCGAAGTGGAGGGCAAATTCCATGGACCACCAACCACCCCGTCATCCCCACTGAGACTCCGTGATTTAACGAGAGGCAAAGCCAGGGAGAAAAGATGCCCGCACCACACGAGGGACTGAGATTTCACCTAAAGCGCACAACATGTGGCTGAGGGTCAAGGTTGGGTAAGCCGGGAGCACAGAACGGAGTTCACAGGCCCAGAGGTGTCCCCCACACCCAGACCCCGTGCAGACCTCCCAAGTACTGCCTGTGTCTCCTGCCTGGTTTATTTCCTGCCCCCCTTCTATTGTGTTGGTTTCTCAACCGCCCCCCACCACCACACACCCCTCTCTACAAGCTTGGTGGACAGAAAAGGGTGGGGGTTGGGTAAGATCTGGGCTCTGGGGCCAACGTCCTGCCTGAGACATTAGTTCCAACCCACCCAGTTGTGATGTGAGCCCGAGATTTCTCAAATGTGAGATGGGAAGGTAACTGAACCCACTTCCCAGGACGGCTGTGGAGACTGAGATCACATATAGCCACATATCAACGTCCAGCACACGTGGGACCCTGGCCGTGTTGCCCCTGATGGGAATCCCTCTATGCCCCTTCTGCTACCAGAGCCAACTCCCAGCAGTAGCTGTGGAGGGTGCATCCGCTATTGTCACTCTACTCACCTCCCATCACTCCATGCAGTGACCTGCCACGCAGCGGCCACCAGCAAATCTGGCCCCACTGGATAACCGACCACCAGCACACCCCCACCACCACTTTGCGGTGTCTCCCACTTGTAGTTCCGAAGCAGGCCGAGAAACCGCCCTCAAGGGCGCTCACCTGTTCCTTATTGCACGTAATGACCTGCCAGGCAGGACCACCAGCAAACCCTGCTCCATCATCCAGGCTCCTGTGGATAACCGAACCACCACCTTGGGGAGTCTTCCACTTGCAGTTCTGAAGGGGGCCGAGAAACCGCTCTCAAAGGCACTCACCTGTTGCTTATTGCACATAATGACCAGCCACGCAGGGCCACCAGCAAACCCGGCTCCACCGTCCAGGTTCTAGTGGGTAACTGCCCTCCTCCCCCGCTTCCTCCTGGGGTGTCTGGGAGGTTCAGAAACTGCCCTCCAAGGGCACTCATCTGTTCCTTATTGCACTAATACCTCCTTTACAGAAATCCACTTTGACTTCCAGCACTGCAGGTGTGACAGTTTAGGAATCCTGCTTGCAAGCTCCAAGACCTTAAGGTCACGTCCACCTCACCAGCATCCCAGAGACCTAACACTGTCCCACTCTGTGTTTAAATTCCAAAATACTCTTTCAAAATGCTACTGGCATTTGGTTTGCGCATAAAATGCTAAAAATCTTCAAGTGAAACAAATATCTTCAACAGTTTGATTCAATCATGACATGTGAGTTACACATCTGCCAAGTGGTAAAGCCTCATGCATTTATAACATTGTATGTATGGTCAAATGGTTCATTAATATAAATTATGAGAATCTCTAAGAAACAGTTTTTTTTTTCTGGCGTTAGATGACCAAAGGAAAACTGGGTTCTGGCTGGCTTGCGGGCCTGTAGAGGCAGACATATCTGCTGACACAATCAAGCTCTTTCCCACTGATGTGGCCTCATCCCAGGCCCCTCAACCAGGTGCCAACAGGCCCCTGGAGGAACAAGCTGACCTGCCCATATTTCTCAAATGCACAGCTGTTGCTCATACTGCAGATAGAGTTCAAGGCACGAGTAGGCCACCACGCTAAAAATACCACGCAGCGTCCACGCCAGGTGACGGTGGTTTTCACTCCATCCCAAAGCCCCATGTATGAGTTTACAGCCATGATTACTACAAGAATTTTTAGACCCTCAAGACATACTTGCATACAAGCAAACGAGCCAAGGAAAGAAACGGAGCATGTTCTCACTCATAAGCAGGAGCTGAGAGCAGATCTCATGGAGGCCAAGAGGAGGTGGTCAACAGGGCCCAGCAGAGCCCACTCATAAGCAGGATGGGCAGAGGCTCCTAACGGGCACAAACACACAGCCTAATGGGAGCACAAGACTTACTATTGATATATCAGCAGGTGGATGGCAGTGGTTCATCTACTGTATATTTCAAAACAGCTAGGAGAGAATAACTTGAACATTGCCAACACAAGGAAACGAAACTATTTAAAGTGAAAGACATCCCAAGTACACAGATTTCATCAATATAGGGATGAATCAAGATATCACATGCACTCTGAAAATATGTACATATATTATGTATCAACAAAAACAAAAACCAATGACAGAACCATTTGCAAAGCACGTGCAGGGGAAGAATGGGAAGCCTGACATGGTGTGGCTGTGTCCCCACCCAAATCTCATGCTGAACTCTAACCCTTTGTTGGAAGTGAGCCCTGGTGGGAGGTGACTGACTCATGGGGGTGGTTTCTAATGGTTTAGCACAATCCCCCAAGTGCTGTCCTCATGATAGTTCTGAGATCTGGTTGTTTGGAAGTGCATGGCCCCTTCCCCTTCACTCTCTCTCCCCTTCCAGGCATGTGAAGACATGCCGGCCTCCCCTTCACCTTCCACTCTAAGTTTCCCCAGATGTAGAAGCCTGTACAGCCCAAAGAACTATATGCCGATTAAACCTTTTTTTCCTTATGACCCAGCCTCAAGTAGCTCTTTACAGCAGTGGAAGAACAGTACAGTCCTCAGGACCAGCAATGTTTTCCTTCTACCCAGCAGCCAACAAGGTCCCACACTCTAGCTGGTTTTCCAAAGCCTTTGCCAGAATGCTGAGACTGTTTTGGGGATACTAACTTTCTCCATCTCTGGTAAACCAGATGGGGCATCCTATTTGCCTCTTACCACCTTTCTCAGAGAAACCCCACCTTTGAAACAGCCTCTTCCAGGGGCCTCCTTCAGCAGCAGCAGCAAAGCTGAGTGTTCCTTGCACTTCCCTTCTTCTGACCAAGTAAACATCTTAAGCTTGTTTTTCCATCTTCCCAGCTCATTGAAAAAAGTATCTTATGTTTTCTGTTTTCCTCACACACACACGGAAGAGAAGTGCCATGAGGGCAGGGGCTCTTGTTTTCTCGGATCTGCGCCTGGCCCTCAAACATTAACCGAATTCATACTAACACGATATCCAGAGGCAGAAATGCAAATATCCCCACGACTTCAAAAACCCTAAGAATCTATCAGGCCAAGTGGCCCATGTAACTATGGTTTGTGCTAGGCCGTTGAACTGGTGTCCAAATCCCTGTCCAAGTGAGCTCTTTAATTTCGGGACTTTTCAGACAGTTGTTTTGTTGTTGTTGTTCTTGTTGTTCTATTTTGTTTTTATTAAAGGGATCTATTACAGTTACAATCAAGAATATCACAGGCCGAGTGTGGTGGTTCATGCCTGTAATCCCAGCACTTTGAGAGACCAAGGTGAGCGAATCACCTGAGGTCAGGAGTTCTGACCAACATGTTGAAACCCCGTCTCTACTAATACAAAAATGAACCAGCCATGGTGGCAGGCACTTATAATCCCAGCTACTCAGGAGGCTGGGGCAGGAGAATGGCGTGAACCACGAGGTGAGGCTACAGTGAGCCAAGATCGTGCCACTGCATTCCAGCCTGGGCAACACAGCAAGACTGTCTCAAAAAAATAAAAGTAAACCACTATGCCCACTTAGTTCTTCACCAATGTCAGATACATCAGTTAAAAGAAAAATAATATGAAAGCCTGTTTTTAAATTTCAGTGTTGAATTTAACCATATCTTTTAAGAAGATATGAAGATAGAAGCTCCCCAAGGATCGGGAGAGAAAAAAGCAGTTAAAATGTTAAAACCTCAGGAGAAAAACAAGTATGGGGTAAGACCTCAAGGCAAAACTTTTTCTTTGCACTTTGATTTCAAAAGAACAGAGATGCCCAAAATATGAACTCTCCCATCTGCATTTTATATTTCTCTATGTCCTTTGAAAGGCTGGAGATGGGATCCCAGGTTCCAAAGTGCCTCGCCACGGCTCACATCAGGCGGCATCTTTCACAGCCATTTACTCCCCTGACTGTACCTAGAGAGCTCTGTGGCCCAATTTACACAAAAAGGTCCTAATTTACACACATTCATCACTTTGAGCAAAGTCTCAACAAATGAGACAAATATTGACACTCCACAGAAACAAGTATTCTCTTCTGAAAAGTCAAGTGTCAGGTTCCCATGAGCCAGGAAGCTTGGTTACAGAAAGCACTGGCTGACTTGCTGGTTTAATGTTAAATGCATTTAAAATGTTAAGTGATCCGGCTCCCCCTCCCAGTGGGTGTGCGCGTTGAGTTGGCTGCAGTAGTGATGCACACTGACTACGTTCTTTCCTTTGGTTTTGCTTCAAGCAGAGCACCCCACACCCAGGAAGAGGCCATAGGACGGCATCGAGGTCTAGGACAGTTCTAAGGAGAGCTGCAGGCTGACTGCCTCATCGGCAAATAGTCTCTCATTTCCAAGGAAATCACTGAACAGAGTTTATAACACGTGAATTTTAAAAATTCATATTTCTAATTTCATCCCATTAGAACTTTTGAAGAACAGATGTGCACCTGCTCCAAGTCAATGAGAGGACACTCGGATAGTCCCTCACAGATCCTCGGCCTTCGCCTCCCACCTAGAAAACATCAGCTCAAGCCAATCACAGCACAGTGTGATTTTCTATAAATAATGTACACGCCTGCATCTGAGCTGAGATGTGGATGTCTGGAATGTGCCCGTCAGGTCCAGGAGGAACTACAGCAGCTGTGGGGACACAAGCCACCAAGGAAGCCGATTTGTTGGGAACTCAAGGCAACTAAAATTAGTTCCACTGGTTTTTCTTGGCAGGGTTTGACCAGGCAAACTGTTATTACTGTTGCTAATTCATGGTAAATGGGATGGGGACTTAACAGGAAGTAATTAGAGCAATTACAGAATTTGCTACCCAATTACAATGGCACAGATTCCTAAGAATGGAAGAACTGTTGCCCAGGAATAGAGAATGGAAGAACTGTTGCCCAGGTCCTCCCCATGCCCCAGGAAACATGGCATTTCCACACACCCCTGCTTTCATCCCCGGCCACCACCATCCTGATCTCGGCCATCTGATGGCATCACTCCCTACAGCTGGAAAAACCTGACCTCTTGTCACCCTCCCATCTGCCCTGTCTGCCTCCAGCCCAGGATATTCAGCGATGCCCACATACAGGACCAGGAAACCAGGGTTATCCTAAACCAGTGCCTGCATTCAAAGTCCTCCATGGCAGGACAATCACCAACGGCCAATACTCCCAGAACCTTCCACCTCAAAACGGGAGCACATCAGGATTCAAGCTGACAACGCTGCATTCTCTTTGCATGTACACACGGAGGCATATCAGGTTCCACCGAAAGGTATCATCAGGTTTCACGCTGGTCAGGAGCCCAAGCCTAGTCACTCTGCATGATCTCAATTCACCATCCACAGAGAAGCCGGCAGTTTTCCTCTGGTGCACGGTGTGGATGGTGGATGCATTTCCTCTGAAGACTTGGAGACGGGAGCCTAGCCAAGGAGGCCAGTCACCCCAGCCCCTGCAAGACCCAGACGTGCCCCTCTGCTGTCTGCACACAGTACCCAAGTCTAGCAGTGCTGACTCTGTGGCGGGATAGTTCTGGGCCTGCAGAGGACGCAGGACACAGGAACCGTGCAGCCTGGCTGCAGCCAGAGGCCTAAAGGATCCCCACGAGGCTCTCCAGCCAAGCTGCCTTCACCACAGGCAGAGCCATGCAAGAGAACTGCCTGCTGAACCGGAAACGTCCCAATCTGCTGAGCCAACACAGAAAGACAACAGCCACTTACAGCTGCTGAGCCCCGAAACGTGGCCACTGGGCCTGAAGGGCTGAATCCGGAATTTAATCTGTCAAGTTCTTTTCAAACAAGTTTAGCTATGTTATCAAATCTTTATTCCAATTAAATTTAAAGGAGCCTCTGGCTATGGGCTCCCTTGTCGGGCACCACAGATCCAGGGAGTAAGAATGGGAAGGAGAGGCCCAGAGCCTCTCTGCATTCTCCGCCCTAATCCAACACGTCATCATAAGGAAAGGCCCTCCAGGAGAGGTGTACACAGGAAGAACTGGGTTGGCCCTGACACAAGCATGACCCCCATGGCATCACAGCTGCCTCAACCAACAGGTAAAAGACAATGATGCCCACCTGGACAGGTCACCGGATGTGATGATGCACCCCAGGCCCTAGTCCCACAGCAGCCAGAGACCACCCGCTGCTCGTCCCGGGTGAAACAGGCAGAGCTGCCTGAGCCCTCAAAAGCAGAAAGAATTAAGGAGGCAATTCCCACGATTCCCATGACACACAGGACACTCCTCGGAGACAGACACAGGCTTCGCTGTGAAAGTGCAGAGGACGGTGCAGTCCCTAGGCGGGCTGCTTCTTCCAACGATCAGGGAAGAAACCAGATCCGTTTCCTTGTAGGAGAATCATTTGTACCGTCATTAGACAGAAGGTGGCTGATGTTATCAAATCATCAAGCACCGCACGGCTGTGTCTCCAAGGAGGGCCTGGAAACTTGCAGCCACCCGAGTAGGGACCACAGTGTTAATGGAGACATGGGTGACTGAGGTCTGGCTTCCTCAGGGAAGCTAACTTTGAACTTTCATCACTGAGGAATCGCTCATTTACAGTCAGTCACCCTCAATGCAGAAGAAGGCTCAAGACACTGCACCAGACTTCAACACTCAGGGTTAGGGTCAGTGTCAAATTCACAAGTTTTACAAAATGTGTTTACTTGGGATACCGGAAGAGATGTAGCTTCACACCGCCCCAGCTCCAGGGTTTGTTTAGCCCCTTCACCAGTGGATCTCACCAACAGATGACACATCCAAGCCTCGTCCACGGCAGCACAGAAAACCACTTGGAAGACAGCCACTCCCACCAAGCTTCCTGACTTTGGTGTTTAAAATATGCATCATTTAAAATGTGCATCTCATATGTGAGATTACACTTCTCCGAACAGATATTGCGATTGTCATTTCACCCAAAAGGGCTTTAGGAAATGACACGCGGCCCAGACGCCAGAGGTCGCCGGCCGCCTTACTCTAGCCTAATTCCTTTGTGCCTGTATGGAGGCTTCACAGATACAGCCCAGTCACATTAATGACCATAAGAGAAGCTCAGGGCATAGATGAACTCAGTGCTGAATTTTTCCATTTATCGTCCTTTTGTTTTATCCAGAAGACAGCTGAGAAAGGCTGAGGCAGTTCATCTCCTCGAGTGTAATGACTCCAGCCACTTCTCTTCACCCCAGGTCACCCCTCAGTCACACGCTTTTGAGAAGCCAAAGCAATTCTGTTCTCTTCACTCTGGGTTCCAAGCACTAAATTCCTCCGTTTTATCAATTAGATTATCAAGCAGCCATTTGTAATCTGGACTGCAATCTGATACAAAATTTAAGGCTAATTTAGGTTGCGGTAACAGCTCCTATTTACGTTATAGACAAGGCATGAATGAAAACTTTAATCTGTTCATAGGACCAATTTGGTAAACAAACCAATTATTCAAACAATGATTGTCTTCAGTTAGATGCAAATTTCTTTGCTTATAAAAGATTTTCCAGTAGGAGTTTTTAAATTCATGCTCTGTATTTCCTGAACCTGTCTCTGCACCTTCCCCTGAGTGCACAGCAGAACTTCTCAGGGCATCCCATCAGCAGGCCCACGGAAGAGAATAAGCCCACAGCCCCCAGCCCAGGAATCAAGTCCGAGCCCCAGCAGCCCCTCATCCAGCCGGGGCTTCCTCCCCAGCACAGCACCCAGAGGACTTCCAGGTTTAATGCCATGTGTGCGTGGAAAGTAGAGTGTTGGAAAGACCACAGGGGACATTCTACAGATGCAAATTCCCTCCTGGAACAGCCCAGCAACCCTCTGTACCTTCCTCAAAGTACCCATGCCAGGCAGGCATAGAGAGTCTAATGGAGTGCCTAGGAATCAGCATTTAACACGATTCTGATGAATCAAAAAGTTTGAGAGGCCGGTCAGCGAGAGGCTGTCGTGGCCTCCACTCATTTGCAGGCTCTGAAGAGACACAGATTCAGGTAACAGGCAAGACAGGACAGGACAAGGATGGGAAAGTGGAGGGCAAATTCCATGGACCACCAACCACCCCGCCATCCCCACTGAGACTCTGTGATTTAAGGAGAGGCAAAGCCAGGGAGAAAAGATCCTCGCACCATGCGAGGGACTGAGATTTCACCTAAAACGCACAGCATGTGGCTGAGGGTCAAGGTTGGGTAGGCCAGGAGCACAGAACGGGATTCACAGGCCCAGAGGTGCCCCCCACACCCAGACCCCGTGTAGACCTCCCAAGTACTGCCTGTGTCTCCTGCCTGGTTTATTTCCTTTCCCCCTTATACTACTGTGTTGGTTTTTCAGCCGCCCCCCACCACCACACACCCCTCTCTACAAGCTTGGTGGACTGAAAAGGGCGGGGGGATGATAAGAGCTGGGCTCTGGGGCCAACGTCCTGCCTGAGACATTAGTTCCAACCCACCCAGCTGCGATGTGAGCCCGAGATTTCTCAAATGTGGGATGGGAAGGTAACTGAACCCACTTCCCAGGATGGCTGTGGAGACTGAGATCACATATAGCCACACATCAGCGTCCAGCACACGTGGGACCCCAGCTGTGTTGTCCCGATGGGAATCCCTCTATGCCCCCTCTGCTACCAGAGCCAACTCCCAGCAGCAGCTGTGGAGGGTGCAGCCTCTATTCCCACTCCACTCACCTCCTATCGCCCCACGCAGCGGCCACCAGCAAATCCGGTCCCACTGGATAACCGACCACCACCAACTCCCCCACTTTGGGGCATCTTCCACTTGCAGTTCCGAAGCAGGGAGAAACCGCCCTCAAGGGCGCTCACCTGTTCCTTATTGCATGTAATGACCAGCCACGCAGGGCCACCAGCAAACCCGGCTCCACAGTCCAGGTTCTGGTGGGTTACTGCCCCCCTCCCCAGCTGCCTCCTGGGGTGTCTGGGAGTCTCAGAAACTGCCCTCCAAGGGCACTCATCAGTTCCTTATTACACTAATACCTCCTTTACAGAAATCCACTTTGACTTCCAGCACTGCAAGTGTGACAATTTAGGAATCCTGCTTGCAAGCTCCAAGAGCTTGAGGTCACGTCCACCTCACCAGCATTCCAGAGACCCAGCACTGTCCCACTGTGTTTAAAATTCCAAAATATTCTTTCAAAATGCTACTGGCATTTGGTTTGTGCATAAAATGCTAAAAACCTTCCAGTGAAACAAATACCTTCAACAGTTTGATTCAATCATAACATGTGAGTTACACATCTGCCAAGTGGTAAAGCCTCATGCATTTATAACATTTTATGTATGGTCAAACGGTTCATTAATATAAATTATAAGAATCTCTAAGAAACAGGTTTTTTTCTGGCATTAGATGACCAAAGGAAAACTGGGTTCTGGCTGGCTTGCGGGCCTGTAGAGGCAGACATATCTGCTGACACAATCAAGCTCCTTCCCACTGATGTGGCCCCATCCCAGGCCCCTCAGCCAGATGCCCGCAGGCCCCTGGAGGAACAAGCTGACCTGCCCACATTTCTCAAATGCATAGCAGTTGCTCACACTGCAGATAGAGTTCAAGGCACGAGTAGGCCACCACGCTAAAAATACCACGCAGCGTCCACGCCAGGTGACGGTGGTTTTCACTCCATCCCAAAGCCCCATATATGAGTTTACAGCCATGATTACTACATGGATTTTTAAACCCTCAAGACATACTTTGTTTGGTTTTATGCAACAAAGTTAAAAGACTATCACTCAGATATAGGCTCTGAAATTGTGGCATAATCATTTGGGAACAGAGCCTCTGCCAGATCAGGATAAGCACTTGGGACAACACCCCGTGACCTCGGTCCACACAAACCCATCCAGACCAGAGGCCTCCCGCACAGCTCTGTAATTTCTGCGGATTTCTGTAAATGAGGTATTAGTGCAATAAGGAACAGATGAGTGCTCTTGGAGGGCAGTTTCTGAGCCTCCCAACCACACGGCCACATTAACGCTGAAACCGTGCCACCTCCAGAAACACTGTCCGTCGCCGAGGTGTTCCTGGCTTCTCCCTTTTTCCAGAACTTAACAAAACCTGAAAGGACAGGTCTGTGTAGAAAAAGACAAACTACTTGCGATTCCTCTTCCCAGTTCAGGCTGTAGGAAGCTCGTCTCGATCCTCTCCGTGTTCTGACCTTGGTTCCCATAAGAAATAAAGTCAGATTTCTAGTCCCTGTCTCCTGGGTGGTGTGGCAGGCATACGTACCCTCAGTTACATGAGGAAAGGCGTGGCGAGCCCCCTTCCTTCAGTAAAACTGTGCAGTTCCCAGAACCCTGATGCCATCCCCCTCACGCCACTGTGAACACCTGGACAGAGCACATTTCAATGCGTGCACCTTCGTGGGCTGGTTTTCTATTTCTCCACTAAATCACCCCAAATTTAGCGCCCTAAACACTGACTTATTTTCTCCCATTTCTGAAAGCTGGAGTCCAAAACAGGTCCCACCAGCTAACGTCGAGGTGTCGGCAGGGCTGGCTCTGGGGAAGCGACCGTCTCCTCGCCTCCCGCAGCCTCTAGAGGCTTCCGCATCCCCTGGTCCATATGGCACCTACTGTCTCCAGAACCCACAGCAGTCCTGATGGCCCCTCAGCAGGAAGAGGCAGAACGTCAAGAGCCCGGGCTCCAGTGCTAGGGCCAAGCCTCCTCACCCTCCCAGCTCCTCACACTCTCCCGTGCGAGCTAATAGAGATTCCACTTTAACTAGTATCACCTGTGTAAGGGGTAAGTGCCCAGCTGTGAACTGGTTAACCTCGCTCACACAGACCCCGGGAATAACCTCCCAGGCCATGGACCACTTCACAATGAGTGACCACCTGCTCGGGGACCTCCCTGGCCCAGCAGAGCCCTCCGGTGCCTCCCCGTGGACTCAGGGTCTGCAGCACCAGAGGGCCCTGGATAAAAAAGGCAGCTCTCATGTCGGCAGGAACCCACCAGCGGTTGGGTTCCCGGTACTTTAAGTAGCCCAGGTGGACAAGCCGGGCCCTGTGCAACTCCATCACAAGAATAACGGCTGCACGTGGTGAGTGCACGGGTGACAACCCCTCAGCCCAGCTGGCCGCGTTAAGCACATCACCGCCGTGACCTCCAATGAGACTCAGCTGCTGGCACAGTCCAGGTATCGGGGGACCCTTGCGGGGGGGGTCACCCATCACCCGCATCCCCGTGTGTCACGGTGTTGCCACACACCATTAACGCATCAAAACGGAAAAGGAAATGTAAGCAGTGTTTGCTGTCCAAAGTTCACGTCAACAACTCCTTATTATGAAGGCACTTCTGAGCTTTCCTCCTGCATCTGGGAGCTACCAACAACCCAGTTCCAGGAGAGAAAATAGCTCGACATCTCCTGCAGCCCATGGAGTCCTCTTGTTGGGACAAGGTCACCCCAGGAGAGAGGAACCCCCAGCAGGGTCAACACTGGAGGTCCTGGGGGTGGGTGGTGCTGGGGAGGCCATGCGGGGAGGGCTGTTCCCTGTTCCCTTCCCCTCAGGAGACAGTTTGCCCAAGGTGACACAGCACCGGATGGGATTTCAGGGTCAGGGACCACGGACCCCGGAGCTGTGGACCACACCAGCCCAAAGCCACTGCATGCTCCAGACCAACACGAGAAAAGTGCAGACCAACAACACCTTCGTCTACGGTAGGTGCCATGGTTATCGTTCCTAAGAGAGCCCATGGCCACTTCTACCAGGTGCCCTCCACTCTTCCCCTGCCCCAGCTGGTCCCCCTGTGACAGCCGTGTCTCTGAGAACGGGGTGTGGAGCCAGGGGGAACACACAAAATAAACCACCTGCTACTAGAAACAGCCTCGCTGTCCTCAGGGAGCCGGTCCCGGGGCCAGCCTCGCTGTCCTCAAGGAGTCAATCCTGGGGCCAACCTCGCTGGACTCAGGAAGTCGGTTCCAGGATCCCATGGACACCAAATCCAGGCACATTCAAACCGCACAGGTGGACCTGCTGAACCTGCGTGTACAAAGAGTCGGCCCTCCGACACGCGTTTCACATGGCAGGAACACTGTATTTTCTGCGTGTACAAATAATCAGCCCTCCGACATGAGTTTCACTTGGCAGAACACTGTATTTTCTCCCTGAGTTTGGTTGAAAAAATCCACCTATAAGTTGACCCGCAAAGCTCAAGCTTGTGTTGGACAAGAGTGAACTGTATGTAATTGACACTGATTCCTACCAACAGTATCCAGATCTTACCATGACCAGCACGATAAACAGAATGAGCAAAATTCAAAAACTAAAGCAGAGTTTTTTCCTGCGAGTTGGCTCACTGCGTATCCCCTGTGGGAAAGACCACACTGCCTGTTGACCAAACTCCACCGGCCTCTTCCTCCGTCCTGAGGGCATCTTCCTCCATCCTGACAGCAGCCTGGGCTCACCTCAGTCCCAGGGTGGGGGAGGGGGAAACTGTGCACCCTCCCAGCTCTCCTCCGCCCCTGCCCTCAGGCTGGCCCAAGAGCAGCCTGGACAGTCACGTGCTGGGGACACCGAGTTGCCCCTCCTCCGCCCACAGCCTCAGGCCACCTGTCTCATCTGTGACTGAGAAATAGAGCTGCAGCTGGAGGCGGGACACGCTGGGATCTACCCATGGCCAGGCCGAGCTGCTCGGATCACTCAAGCTTCACTTTCCTCACTCGCTCTACCAAATAGACTAGAATGAAATATGCCGCGTCCTCCTTTCCACACACTCTCAAGCCTCACATCTCGCTTCCCGGCACTGACCCCTTAAGAACACTTTGTGCGTCTTTCCAGGGATTTTCTATCCTCCTCAAGCACAGAACCACATTCAGAGTGAATTTTTCTTTTCTTTTTTTAACAGAAATGGCACCAGGGCAGATGATGATTTTTTTGTACCATTTCTTTACTTTCTTGGGCATTTTCCGCACCAGGACAGATGGGCTCTGCTCTCCTTCCTCCCCACCCAAAGCTGCCTCACAGCAGCCACACACAGAGCCATAAACCCTCGCAAGACTGTGGGTGTCTTGGGGTACCCCACTTCCCCAAAGACCAAGGGTCACAGATGCACATTGTCCAACAACACTTCAGACATGGCCTCGAGCCTGGGAACCCTGCTGGCCAGCCCAGGCCAGCCCCAGAATAGAGGTGTGAGGGGTGACATCTGCACCTCTTAAAAAAAAAAAAAGGCAGATATTCAGTGTCACATTTAAAATGGTCATGGCGGCCAGGCACAGCGGCTCTTGTGTGTAATGTCAGCGCTTTGGGAGGCCAAGGTTGGCAGATCACTTGAGGTCAGGAGTTCAAGACCAGCCTGGCCAACACGGTGAGACCCCTGTCTCTACTGAAAATACAAAAATTAGCTGGGCATGGTGGCAGGCACCTGTAATCCCAGCTACTCGGGAGGCTGAGACACAAGATTCTCTTGAACTCTGGAAGCAGAGGTTACAGTGAGCTGAGATTATGCCACTGCAATCCAGCCTGGGTGACAGAGCAAGACTCTGTCTCAAAAATAAAAATAATAAATAATAACAAAAGAAATATATATATGCATTCCTAGTCCCTTGGAGCTGCAGCAACAAAGCTGGTGATATATTTTGGGTGTTTCTAATCAATGTTTTCCATGAGCTACACTGCAATTCTCAACCTTGACCCTGCTACAGTAATCATCTATTACAAATTAAAACAAGAGCTACATAACTCTGTCTCCTACGAAAATATTCTAATTGAGACATGTTAACAGAATACATTTCTTTGGGTGAGAAAGTATCCACCAGGGTGGGGAACAGACGGCCCACCAATTGTGCTGTGGCCCTGACCACCAAGGACTCACGAATCGTCCACAGCAAGGCTGGTGACTCAAAAAGAACACTAAATTGCTCTTTGACATTAATTCTTAAACCTTGAGAAACCAAAGTTCTCTTTGTAACAGACTTGAAAAAGGATGAAGTCAGAAGTAGCTCAGCAGAGATGCACCAACTCTTACCTGGGAGAGACACCCCTTGCTAATCACGTCTGGATTAACGGATGTGCTAAGAGCATCTCTTCCAACAGGGACACAGACTGCAAACAGGAATGCTGTGAACACCTTCCCCAGATAACCCAGTCCTGACCCATCCACCCCTCAGGAGGTCCCCAGACAAGTCGAATAAGGAAATGACCCCACAGCAGATTCAGGTGCAGGCAGTGAGGATAGTGGCATCAGGGAATTCCACCGTAAACCTTGGCAGCACGCAGGGAGGTGTACCCACCTGGACAGGTGAAGTCAAAAGTGCAGGATGATCTGGCCATTCCAAATATGCAGGGCATTCCAGTTTTGTTAAAATGAAACCAAGCCTTTGAAAAGGCCCGGACTTCACATGATGTATGGTATTCATAGTGTGGAGGGCACTGTAGAGAAGTTATCAGAGGGTTCATGACGGCAAGATCCACGGAGGCTCTGCCATGTGCCAGGTATGAGACAACTATTTACATAAAACACCTCATTTCACCCTACACAGAGTCCACAGACTGCTCCACAGTCTCCCAGTTAACAGTTGGTGCATCTCTGCTGAGTTACTTCTAACTTCATCCTTTCTCAACTGCTTCATGTTTCACCCTACACAGAGTCCACAGACTGCTCCACATTTCACCCTACAGAGTCCACAGACTGCTCCACATTTCACCCACAGAGTCCACAGACTGCTCCATATTTCATCCTACAAAGTCCACAGACTGCTCCACATTTCACCCACAGAGTCCACAGACTGCTCCATATTTCACCCTACACAGTCCACACACTGCTCCATATTTCACCCACAGAGTCCACAGACTGGTCCACATTTCACCCTACAGAGTCCACAGACTGCTCCACATTTCAGCCTACACAGAGTACAGAGATTGCTTCACAGAATACTACCAAAGGGGACCATCAAATGATCCCCAAGAAGTAATGAGCGCCTTAAAAGTAAGAAAGCCAACCTCCTACCCCTCTCTTAATTCCTTCTCCTCATTTCCGCAGAACCAAGGAAATATGAAGGGCCAGTGACGCCCCACTGAAGAACGCTCTCCTGGTGGTTACGCTCTGTACATAGGGAGCACAACACTGCTCCGTGCTGCGCGAGGCTACTCACTAGTACGATATGTTTGTTCTATTCTATACTATTCCGTTCTCTACGATAGAATACTACAGCTTCATTCTATACTATAAAATACTGTACTATCTGTTCTATTCTATTCTATTCTATTTTCTTCGATACGGAAAGCAGTTAGCCAGTTTGCTTTAGGCAGATAGTAAGGGAAGGGTCCCAGAGAGCCTCCAGCCCATGTTTTGTGCAGATAGGGGGACTTGCAGGGGGGTCTTGCCTAAACATGCTCACAGCAGACTAAGGGTCCCCATACACACGGGGGAATGGGGTGGAGCCACTAGAAATTTGCTCCTTAGACAAGGAGCCCAGCCACATCAGCTTCTATATAAAAGCCCTTGTAAGTCAACTGGGAAGGGGGCGACCAGCAGCAACCTGCTCTCAGGACCCCTCTTTTCACTGAGAGCTTAACTTTTAGCTTAATAAGTTCCACTGCACTCACTCTTCGATGCCCCCATACCTGTTTCTTCCTGGTCATGAGACAAGAACCTGGACCCAGCTGAGCTAAAGAGCAAAACTCCTGCATCAGTGCTACAGAACACTATCCTCTCTGTTCTGTGCCATGCGACTCTACTATTACACACCATACTATGTAATATTAATACTATGCTGTGTGTTCTAATCTAGACTGTATTATGCTATGCAATACTACATCATTAGTTCAACTGTATACTCTACAATACTATCCCACTTGTTCTATTCTAGACCATGTAATACTATTTTTCCTATTGTATACTATACTACATAATGTTACACTGTTTCTTCTATTCTATGCTACCCTATATAACATTATACTATTTGTTCTATTCTGTGTTACTCTATATAATTCTATTCTGTTTGTTCCATTGTATACAATACCTTGCATCATTTTACCATGTTCCATGATATAAGAGTAGAGTCAGTATTACTTTCATAATCTCTTTTCCAAGCTCTTACCCAGTAAGAAATGTGATATTTTACTATTCCTCACATAAATGCACATTTCATGATAATCAATGCCATTTCCTATGGTTATAGAATTCTGTCTCTATGATTCTATTGATATGGCTTCTTTGGGCTTTTCTGTAAGTCGTTTGCAGTGTCTGGTTTCCTAATGAAAAGATGACTAAGATCCCGATAAGATCCTATAGAACCAGCATTCACACAGGCTCACCTGTGTGCACACTGCTGGACTCCGTGTTGAAGGAGTGACAGGAAGACAGACGGCTATCGGTGGATGGAAGGCAACAAGCACAGAGTAGATTCCAGAACTGAGACATGTACCACGGCTCTGGCACAGCTGAGGGTCGATCCCAATTCTAGCCTCTCACAGAAAGGCAGAGGAGACTTAGCACAAAGAGCATGAAACTTTGCTTTAATAAAGCAAATGCTTACCATCCACTGCGAGGAACTCAAGGAGAAATGGCAGTAGGCTCTACTAATAACTACTGCTTTAAAAAATGGAAGGGAGAGGGTACATTTTCACATGGGCCATGTGGAAAGTTGGCTGGACCTGCCGCTGGACCTGACACTGGACCTGACACTGGACCTGACGCTGGACCTGCCGCTGGACCTGTCCCTGGACCTGATGCTGGACCTGCCACTGGACCTGATGCTGGGCCTGCCACTGGACCTGCCCCTGGACCTGCCCCTCGGTCTGCTACTGGACTGCTAACAAATGCTGTAGATTTTTATGTAGAGAAAAGTACAATGCGTCTGAGAACAGCTGTCCCAGCTCTGGATGAAGCCGGCAGAACAAAGAAGCAGCAGAGACGCTGGTATCATTCAGTGGGCAGAGTCAATGACCCTCCTCTAAGTCCAGCAAAGCTCACCCTGCATGTCTGCAACTAGAAATACCAATCATAAGCCAGACCTCCTGGCAAATACCATTGACCCGCTGTAATTTTGTGTGGTGTATTTTGTCCCATGTACAGGAAGTCATTCACAAACCCTTTAACCAGGAAGTACTAACATGACTTTTAATGCAGTATAACACCTTTGCACCCATTTAACATATATTTAACCCCAGGGGTATATGTAAATATATATTTTATAGAGCATCAGGCATGTTTACCTAATGGCTCCAACCTTCACAATGTCTCTCCCTGAGAGGACAGCGGAGGATCCCATGCACTGTCTCCAAGAACATGCCCCTCCCAGAGAGGACTCACAAATCAAATGTGCACATGCACGCATGCACAGACACATATCACACACACACATGCACATGCACACGCACACCTACACCTACATGCAATACATACATTCATACATGCACACACATTCACATAATCACATAATACCAACACATAACACATGCGTGCACATACACACAACACTCAAACACACACGCACATACAACACTGAAACACACATGCATATACATACAAATTCTGACACACATACATATGTAAATACGTAGACATAACATGCACAAATATACATGTATAACTATACACACATGAGCATCCATGCATGCCTACTTGCACATATGTGCAGTCGTGCCTAAACATGTAACACATGCACACACATACATGCACCACAAATACACATGCACACATATACACATGCATGCACATGTACATTCACACAAAGGCACACATACATGCACAACACATATACATGCAATACACACTTTCACACACATAAATGCAAACACACATACACATATATACACCCCTCAAAGACCCCATTATTCAATTCTAAACAAAGTGGTTTTTCCCCCAAATATACCTTCTCGAAATATATAAGCTCTACTGCACATTTCTTGTTTCAAATAATGAGGTCTCACACACAGCACGCACACATTTATACTCCAATACACGTGAACATATAAATAGAAATAGGCACTCGTGCACGAAGACCCTCTTCTATAAAGGTATTCTCAAACTTGAACTGAACGAATTCTGCTAATTATAGTCAGAGTCAGTAAAGATATATATTTGACCTCGGAATGAATATACTCGTTCTTTTCGTTACCCCTGGCAACAGCAAGAATGTAAAACAGAGTTGTGCGATACCATGTCACTTATTCAATCCCACTTCCTGGGATCTGACCCACTTGTAACAGCGTTTCTGTCTGAGTGATTTCCTTCTGACTAAAATCATGAGATAATTCCTTCTCTTCCTGCTTTCTCTTTCCCAGGCCTTTTCACTGCCCTTTCATCATCTCGGAAACTAAATCATACTTGTCAAAATGGAAGGCAAAGAAACAGTCTTAGGAGAGAATCCCACAATGGAATGGACCCAAGAGAGGAAAAAATATTCTTTTTGAAAATGTACAAAAGGAAAAGTCAAGGGGCCTGGGTTCCCTCTCACGACAGAAACAGACGTCAGCATAGCAGGTCACTCAGCACAGTTCAGCTCTGTGGATGAAACAGAGATTCTAGCTCTTGTCCCTGTTTCATGATGTTGCAGTGAAGGAAACAAAACAGACAAAGGGCACAGGCTGCAGAAACGGATTTTAAAAGGATGACTTTTAAAATGTGCACCTGCTTTTCAAGGGCACAATGAGGATATTGTCAAGTATATTAAAGCTGATTTATAAGAGATGGGTATAAAGATTCTACAAGGTCATTAGACTTTAGACTTACAAAGAAAACAAATCACATTCTCCTAGCATCACGAGTCAGGTGTTCCACAAATACTAAGAAGAGCCACCGCAAAGGGATCCTCTATGAGGGGTCAAAACATAACCCACGAATCGTGGCCGCGAGCTCCTATAACCTGATTTCTAGGAATCTAATTTTCAACATCCTCACAGCTAGCACATCACAAAAATACAGAACTCCAAATGCCGTAACACAAGTGCTAAGAACACCTAGCCAAAAATATACGAGGCATTTCAGACTTAGAAGAACACAAGTTTTATAAGTTCTTCAAAAGCTCGTGCCGGTTGAGGCTCTTCTGCAGATTTCAACAAAAGACACGCTAGAATTAGCCATTGACGGTAACCCTGAGTCAACACACACAGTGTTCGGAAAAGTACAAGGCCTGCTCCGGCCTTGAGACCCCTGGGAACTTTCTCTGGACCGCACCGAGTGGATGACTTTGAGAACTCAAAATAACCAACAACCAGTCCATGAACAGAGAAGGAAGACTGCAGCCTCCCTGGGGACCTGGCTCCATGCCTGCCCCCTTTCTTCCGGGTACCTTTGCCCTTCCTGGCTCCCTCCTCCACCTGGAGACGCTCTGGGTTCAGGCCCCTCTCCAGCTGTGTCTTGGTCCACAGCTGGCTGCCCGTGTGAAGCACCAGGCCTTGAAGGACCATCTCCACCTGCTCCCTGCAATTCCCACCCACTTCCGCCGAGACCCCCAGGCTCTGGCTGCTCTCAGGGATCAGGGCCGCCAGGCTCCCCTCGCAGGCTCCAACTGGAGTCCTGCCCCCTGGTTTTCAGCAACACTTGGGACTTTCTCCTGGAAACTCTCGGCTCTGGGCTTTAGTGAACTGCGCCATCCAGCTCTTCTCTGGACTCAGCAGGACCTTTTCTGGGTCTTCCAACCCTTCCTCCATTTCCAAACGTGGGCTTTCCTTTGGCCTCCTCTCTCCAGACATGCACGCCTCACACTCTGGCTACTTGACCTGCACTTCTACCTAAGAGGCTCCCAAATGCACCCTGCTCCAGATTTTCCCCAAGCCTCCTCCTGTATTTCCAAACTCGCAGCTTGCAGTGGTGTCTGTAAGTGTCTCCGAGTCAGATCCACACTTGCTTCTCCTGATTTCTGGCAAAGCGCAACGCCGACCTCGGGGTGCAGACTCGCAGCTTCTTCCGCCTTCCTGCACTCCCTCTTCCCCTCCTGACCCAGGCACCGAATCGCTCAGCTCACTGGCTGCCTTCTCTCCTCCTCTCGCCACGGCGAGTGCCCTGCATGAGCCTGCTCTGTCCCCCCGGCTCCACGGCATGCCGCACATCAGAGACACGATCCTCTCCGAAACCCTCAGTGGCTCCCTAGTATCCCACAGGTAAGGACTTTCACATTCTGGCCCCAATCTAACTTTCTGGTCTCAGATATGCACATGCATATTTTATCTATGCAAAGAGAGTACAGGCCTCGCACCTGCTCTCATTCCTGGGCTCCTAGCTCCTCCTGAAGGTGCTGTATGAGCTACCTATGCACTTTGCAAACACTAACTGAACATGCGCTTGGAGAACACTTACTTGATAATTTTGTGGCATTGCTGGATAATGCGGACAAAGTGAGAACTACGCAGGTGTGTGGATGCTGCCTTGCCCAGACCTCACTTACCCAGACACTCCCAGATGCTCAAAGTGACCAGCCCTATTGGCGCACAGGCAGGCGCAGGCTGCACCCCCAGAACTGCGCCCCGCGAGCTGAACTATAATCAGGAAGCAGCTGTTTGCTCCTAAATCTGTTTATGCCGGTGTACTTGTTACACATTACTGAAACCAATAAAGTATGACTCCAAAGAGACAATAATTGTATGAAAACTAAGTTGGATGCCTTTCAAAGACTTAATAGAGGGGAAATTTTTTTTTCATTTTAATCTTTTCTAAATTGCTATCAAATTAGGTATGGGCAAAAAATATACACAATGTTTGAGGAAATCATTTTTAAAGGTTTCAAATGTAACATATCTTGTTTCTCTTGTGTTGCCTATTCTCTTCTAGAAGAATCAAAACTGGGGCAGGCCTGCGATGGCTGTGGTGGAGGAAAGAGGCCACACCCACAGCCAGTAGAACCACGCTCAGCAGCAGCCTAGCCCCGCGTGGAAGAGGCGTGAACACTCTCGGGAGAGGTGGATGTGCACTAACCGTTCCCAGCTCTGATCTACTCTTTGATTAACTGAATATGGTGATTGGTTTTATCTGAACGTCAGACAAAAGGGTGTCTATGCCCAGGAAAGACTCTAAACGCTCTGGACCCTGCTGGGGCAGACGGTGACCGTGACCCAGTGATGCCACTCTCCAGTGGGCAGACAGCCCAGTCTCCTAATCGTAAAGGACATTCATAGCAACACTCCGAAAAAGAAACACTGTTCTTTTTCGTTCTGACCCGGAAAAGTGAAATTTAAAACATTAAATATACAGGTTCTAACTAAGAGGCAGACGGACCAGGCGCGGTGGCTCACGCCTGTAATCCCAACCCCTTGGAAGGCTGAGGTGGGTGGACAACTTGACGTCAGGAGTTCGAGACCAGCCTGGCCAACATGGTGAAACCCCATCTCTACTAAAAATGCAAAAATTACCCGGATGTGGTGGCGGGCACCTGTAATCCCAGCTACTTAGGAGGTTGAGGCAGGAGAATCGCTTGAACCCGGGGGGTGGAGATTGCAGTGAGCCGAGATCACGCCACCGCACTGCAGCCTGGGCAACATCTTCTCAAAAAAAGTAAAATAAAACAAAACAAAACAAAATAAAATAAAATAAAAAGCAGTGAAACAAAAGGAGATTTCCTCTGATCTTAAAAACAGAAGTATTTGATTCACAGCCTGGATAATTGAAGATCTGCATAGAAATCACCTAGGGCCTCACCCTCCCTCACAACAGAGTGGGATAGAGGGAAGGAGGGCCAGAGGTGGGCCCCTTGTCCACGAGAGGCTCCTCTCGCCCCATCCCCTTCCTCAGGAGGGCAGCCTGCCCAGCGCAGGTCCGTTCTCCCCAGGTAAGACCCCGACGTCTCTACAGGAACACCCACCTCCCTTCCCTGCAATCCACTCCAGCTGTTCACGGCCAGTCAAGGGGGGCGCTCTTCAGAAAGGGGCAAATGGCTTAACGTCCCAGGTGTGGCTTACCAGGGAGCACAGAGGAAGGATGCAGGTCCCGAGAAGGAGGAGGCGCAGGAGGACAAGAGAGACAAGAGAGGCCACCCAGTGGCGGGCTGAGCGCAGGACCTGGCTGAGGTCTCCTGGGGAGGGGCAGAGGCAAACATGCTGCTGCTTCTCGGCTGCTCGGGAGGATACAAGCTCGGAAGGGGCTGCAAGGCAGGACTCGCTGAGGAGCAGTCATGTGGATGCCCCGCCTCTCACACGGCACACACTGACAACATGCAACTCACATGCAACACAACACGCATGTACAATGCACTTATACAACACTGACAACACACAATACACACAAACACACACAACCTATACAACACATACCCAATACATGCAACTCACAACACAATATGCATCTATAACACTCATGCAACACATAACCAATACATGCAACTCACAGCACAACATGTACGTACAACGCACTCATACACACATACAACAAACGTAATTCACATACAACACAACACGCACGTACAATGCGCTCATACAGCACACACAACACACAACTCACATACAACATGCACATGCAACACACTCATACAACACACAACACTCATATAGCACACAACACATGCAACTCACAACACAACATGCATACACAACACTCACAAAACATACACACAATACATGCAACTCACCACATACACATACAACCGACTCATACAGCTCACGTACAACACATGCAACTCACATTCAACACAACATTCACCTACAGCACAGACAACACACGCAACTCAACGCAACATTCACGTACCCACAACACAACATACACATACAATACACTCATACAACACATACAAGAAATGCAACTCACGCACAACACAACATGCACTCACAACACACAACACTTATACAACACACAACACGTGCAACTCACAAACACACGTACAACACACTCATACAACACACAACACACAACATACACACAATACATGCAACTCATATACAACATACACATACACACAACACATAACATTCATACAACATACAAAACATACAACTCACAAATACATGTACAACACACTCATACAACACACAACACTCAAATATACAATAAATGCAACTCAACACAATATGCACATACAACACACATACAACCCATGCAACTCACATACAACACAACACACTCACACAACACATTCATACAACACACACTGTATAGATTCTAAGTATGAAATAGAAAACAGCACACGCACGGTTTCTAAAGTATGATGAGTTTTTTCAAGAAGGTCGTCCAACATCCAAACTGGTACCATGTCCTCATTTTCAGCTGCTGTTCAGATTCAAGCATTTTTATCATCTGCTCTATGAATTATAATAATACAGCATAAACCCATTTTTCATTTTACACCCACTTTGGTGTGGGGCGACACACACTCTCTCATCTGCAGAGCTCTGCTTCAATTACTTCACACGGAACCAGGGCTGGAACGGGGTTGGTGAGGGTACAGACATGGCAAACTGAAAAGAAACTGGCAGGTGGAGAAAGATCGGCCAAAATCCAAGGAAAAATGCTGAACACTTTCCACAAATAGTTCCCACGACAGATGATACTCGGGCTACTGAAAGTTTATTGAGAGGGATATTGCTCCAAAGAAAAAGTTCTCTCCCAAGGTTATGGAAGATTCACAGCAGACACCTGCCCCCAACACACCATCTGCGGAGGGCCTATGAGTCAAAAAGAAGGTAAGACGGAAGTAAGGGTGCAGGGGTAGGAGAGCGGAAGGGGACTGAGAACTCGGAACCAAGTGAAGTGATGGGCGGACACTGAATACCTGACTCCAGGGTTATCACCTCACAAAACAAGTCTGTTGAAGTCCGTAGTAACAGTGTTAGTGCTTTCACTGAACCTGCACTCAACACTGGAGAACCTCCCTGTGTTATGAAGACGATCTGAAAAATAACATTAATTCACAATGTAGAGTGACGATTCAGCCACAGAAAATAAAACTGATACAATCCACTGCAAGTCACACTGTGTCTTTCTTGAAGGCTGGTTTATGATCAGAAAAGAGGCAGCTTGAGATCTAAAATACTGAAACTGGCAGACACCTCGTTTCCCTGAATTCTCACAACGTGGCACCAGCTAGGGTAAGTCAGAGAGGATTTCAGAGCTTCCAGAACAGCAGAACAGATCAATCATAAATATGCAAAAGTGATCTGAAGACAGAATTAATATTCCACGTTTTGGCTTAAACTAGTCATGTGATTTCCAATAAGTGGGAAACATTCACACCAATTTTTATAAGAAAATTCAATGTGAACACATAGTACAGAACACTACCTTTGTTTTGGAATTTATTTATTTAATATGACAATTTCAATTGTCTTTAGGGATTCCTGATATTGAATGCTCATCTTTATTAATGATGAGCTACCTATTTTCTGACTGAGGAAACGGAAAGTTATCACTGCCTAACAGCAATACTCAAAACAGCCTGTATGAAAGGGAAAAGTATGTCTGTGCGCCCACACATGCATACACATGCATATACATACCCACACATGTACACACACGTGTACATATATGCACACACATACACGTGTATGCACATGTACACATGTGTGCATAGGTACACATACATGCACACATATGCACATGCATGCATACACACGCATGTACGCACATACACGTACACACACATACACACAGACATATACACGCGTACACATGCGCGCACACATGCATATACACGTGCACGTGGACACACGTACACACACATACACACACATACACACATGCACACACATGCATGTGTACATGCATACGTAAGTATCATCTCAGGTATGTGGATTCAAAATTCTGATGCAAACAAGAATAATCACAAAACAGGGTAGGGTGTCAGCAAGTGAGAATTGAGATGGAAGTTCTGGAATGTTCCAGAGACGATATGGGGGAGGTCCACACATCACATAAACATCTTACCATTTTAAACGTGACTATTCCTGCCAACATCGGCCTGGATTAAGATGATTTCATTTACATAAGGAACAAAAAATATAATACTTGTTCTAATGAGATTGTCTAATCATTAGATTATTTTCACAATGATAAGTAATCACTAAATAACTTCCTCTCAAGGGTCTAAAAATAAAAATAAGATAACAAAAGAAAGTCACAGTCCTGACAGTTTTATCATGCAAATCACAGCTGTGAAAATAAAGCATGGTTTTGAGACTATGCCCTCCTCAAAAATCCTTCATGGAATTTTGTACCAGTAATGACTGGTAATTAATTGTTATACCAGGTGGAAAAGTATATCATTTGGGGTATATGAAGTAAGCATGTAAAGAGAAATGACCACACACACCTGAAACCAGGTCTCATTTCACAACTGTTTCCTACTTTAGATTTGCTTAATTTACTTCATGAGGTGCCTCCAGGAGAGAGAGCAGAGCTGGGATCTGCCCCGAGGCTGCTTCGGGAAGAGCTGGGTGGGCACCAAGCCCCTCAGACCGAGGGCTGAGCTGCGTGGCTGTGACCCCATCACTGCGGCTCCCCAAGCGTGTGTCCCTGTGTGTCACGTAAACCCCTGCCACACAGGTGACACACGTCACACACCTGACACAGGCTCAGCACACAGGGAGCGATCAGTAAGTGGTGACTAGAGAGAAGCGATGGCCTTCAGCGTGGACGGAGAAAACAGGCCACAGACTCACAGAGGAAACGTCACAGATCCACAGACGCATGGACGGAGGAAACAGACCACAGACGCACGCAGCGAAGAAAAGCACCACAGACACACGGAGGGAGGAAAAGCGCCACAGAGGCACACATGGAGAAAACGCCACAGATGCACGGATGAAAGAAACGCCACTGACACACGGACGGAGGAAATGCCACAGACGCATGGACGGAGGAAACGCGCCACAGAGGAACGCACGGAGAAAACAGGCCACAGATGCACGAACGGAGGAAATGTGCCACTGCGGCACGCACGGAGAAAACAGGCCAGAGACACAGGAACGGAGGAAATGTGCCACTGCGACACGCACGGAGAAAACAGGCCACAGACGCACGGACGGAGGAAACAAGGCAGAGACGAACACACACCAGTGTGGAACATGGGACAGGAACGTCCGGCCATGCACCGGCCACTCCCACTAGGGACTTCCCACCCCAGAGCACTCAGGATGGCTGTGGAGCTCCTGCCATCCACCCCAGAGGTGAAGGTGGGGAGCCAGAGATGAGCAGGTTCACGTCCATCAAATGCGGCAGCAATCCCTCTAGTAACTGGAGGTCACCATTAAACAGAAGGGCACTTCACTTAGAATAAAAGCACTCTGCACAAAAGAACTAAAGATTATCTGGAGACCGCTTAGAAACCATCACAATCATTCTTGCTAGTGACAGCGAAGCTTTAAGAGTGGTCACTTTTCCTGTAGAAACGCCACAGAGGTGATTCCTGGAACTCAGTTAGAATATTTCTTTCCCAGAAACCACACAACCAAGAATTTAATAATGCCGTCTCTTGACCAGAAAGATTCAGATTTCTGATGAAACTAAACCCTGGCCAGCCTTCTGATTCTGGAAGATGCTATACAGAAAAGCTGTAAAGGGGTTGCATTTCTTTTGTCGTCCATGACACACATAAAAAAAAATTTAAATATACAAAAAATGTAGGAATTGTACAGTGAGTACCCATGTATCTACCCCCGGATCACAGATTAGATTTTAAATGTAAAGTTCTAAAGGTTCCCAGCTAAGGAAATGTGCAGTGTAAGCCTCTACGTGGTTAGAACCAAGGGGAATGGAATGAGCTTTCCCCAAACTTACTGCTCAGGTGGGAGGGGCTGCCACAGCTCGGCCACCCCACCCCAGAGCACCCAGGATGGCTGTGGAGTTCCTGCCACACACCCCAGAGGTGAGGCTGGATCGATCCCCAATCGTGGTGTTAAGAGTGAGCCAGCCAGGCGCGGTGTCTCAAGCCTGTAATCCCAGCACTTTGGGAGGCTGAGACGGGCGGATCACGAAGTCAAGAAATTGAGATCATCCTGGCTAACACGGTGAAACTCGGTCTCTACTAAAAAAAAATACAAAAAACTAGCCGGGCAAGGTGGTAGGCACCTGTAGTCACAGCTACTCCAGAGGCTGAGGCAGGAGAATGGCATAAACCCGGGAGACGGAGCTTGCAGTGAGCTGAGATCTGGCCACCGCACTCTAGCCTGGACGACAGAGGGAGACTCCATCTCAAAAAACAAAAAACAAACAAACAAACAAAAAAAGAGTGAACCAGCCTTTAGAGGCCATGTGGTCTATACTTGAATAAAAAATGTTCCAGGAAACCAAAGATTCCAATGCCTGCGATGAATTCCCAACCATTTGAAATCCAGGCTCTTCATCTATATAAAGAGAACAATACTTTCTCCTGGGAAAGCATTTCAGAAGGACGAAAAAGGATCCACATGAGAGCAGCTGAAAACTACAAGGCACCCTGCAATTATAAGATTTTTTCTATATCTCTGTTTCAAGGAATGTCAGCATTCTAAATATTGCACTTCATCCCACATCACCTTTCAGGAGCAAATCATAACGATCAAAATTATCAGCAGAATCCCTACCAGCTCAGTCGCCGCATGCTTCTTCTCCCTGCATGAGAATTCCTGCAGAACGATGGGACCGTCCAAGAATGGCTTCCTGCCATCATGTGCCCATACTCCTTCCCCAGAGAGCTATTCCTGCACTCGTGGGGCATGGGAAACCTGTATAACGCCACCAGAAAGTCCTTGTTAGACTTACACACTTCCCAGAAGGGCTGATTTTATCCAGAATCCGAACTGTTTCAAACACTAAACCTAAGAAATCATCAAGAAACCAAGGAAATGTAAGGCCATCTCCTGCCCCGGGTGCATGGCTACTAGGGGAGAAATAGAAAATGAGACATGAAAGAAAACTTTTAAGATATTCAGACCATCACTGGATGATTCCAGGAACCCAGTACAGATCATTGCTCTTCCTAATAACAGGAAAGAAATTCTAAAATTCCAACAGGCATGGTGAGTCCCTCACTTGCATGAAATCAAAATAATAATCCATCACTATCTTCAAAAGAACAAAAGAAAATCTCTACTTCCTCTTCATATTAATTTGTGTACAAATAACTTAAGTGAGAAAATCTTAATGTCTGGACTGTGATATCAATAGCAAAATAACCCCAAGCTTCCCAATGAAAAGATATAGACGAGCTGAGTGGATTTAAAAGAAGAAAAACCAACTATATACTGTCTACAAAAAACTCACTTCAGCTGTAAAGACACACATAGACTAAATGTGAAGGGATGGAAAAACATGTTCCACATTAATGGAACTCAAAAGTGAGCAAGAGTAGCTATATTTATTTCAGACCAATCACAATTTAAGTCAAAAACTGTAAAAAGGAGACAAAAAGGTAATTATGTAATAGAGAGATCATCATAGCAAGAGGATATAACAATTACGAGTATATGTGTACCCAACAACAAAGCACCCAGATATATAAAGCAAATATTAGTAGATCTAAATAGAGAGAGAGGTAGGGCGCGGTGCCTCATGCCAGTAATACCAGCACTTTGGGGGGTGGAGGCAGGTGGATCACCTGAGGTCAGGAGTTCAAGACTAGCCTGGCCAACATAGTGAAACCCTGTCTCTACTAACAAAAAAAATTAGCCCAGCATGGTGGCACATGCCTGTAATCCCAGCTACTTGGGAGGCTGAGGCAGGAGAATCACTTGAACTCAGGAGGTGGAGGTTGCAATGAGTTGAGATTACACCTCTGCACTCCAGCCTAGGCAACAAGAGCAAAACTCTATCTCAAATATATATATACACACACACACACACTCATATATATATATATATATATGTATGTATAGAGAGAGAGAAAGAGAGAGAGAGAGACACCAACACAACAATAATGGTAGGGGCTTCAAAATCCCACTGTCAGCACTGAAGATCATCTAGACAGAAAAAAACAACAAAATATCAAGTTGAAAGTACAGTGTAGACCAAATGGAACTAACAGACATTTACAGAACATTTCATCCAACAGATACAAAATGCACATTCTTCTCCTCAGCACATAGAACATTCTCTAGAATCAACCACATGCTAGCCTACAAAAGAAGTCTCAATACATTTTTTTTAAAATTGAGATAACATCTAGGATATTCTCAGACTGCAACAGAATAAAGCTATAAATCAGCAACAAGGAACAGACACTTCTCAAAAGAAGACATTTATGCAGCTAATAGACACATGAAAAAATGCTCATCATCACTCGCCATCAGAGAAATGCAAATCAAAACCACAATGAGATACCATCTCACACCAGTTAGAATGGCGATCATTAAAAAGTCAGGAAACAACAGGTGCTGGAGAGGATGTGGAGAAATAGGAACACTTTTACACTGTTGGTGGGACTGTAAACTAGTACAACCATTGTGGAACAGTGTGGCCATTCCTCAAGGATCTAGAACTAGAAATACCATTTGACCCAGCAATCCCATTACTGGGTATATACCCAAAGGATTATAAATCATGCTGCTATAAAGACACATGCACGCATATGTTTATTGTGGCACTATTCACAATAGCAAAGACTTGGAACCAACCCAAATATCCATCAATGACAGACTGGATTAAGAAAATGTGGCACATATACACCATGGCATACTACGCAGCCTTAAAAAAGATGAGTTCATGTCCTTTGTAGGGACATGGATGCAGCTTGAAACCATCATTCTCAGCAAACTATCACAAGGACAGAAAACTAAACACCACATGTTCTCAGTCTTAGGTGGGAAATGAACAGTGAGATCACTTGGACACAGGAAGGGGAACACCACACACCGGGGCCTGTTGTGGGGTGAGGGGAGGGTGGAAGGATAGCATTAGGAGATATACCTAATGTAAATGACGAGTTAATGGGTGCAGCACACCAACTTGGCACATGTATACATATGTAACAAACCTGCACATTGTGCACATTTACCCTAGAACGTAAAGTTTAATAAACAAACAAAAAACAAATCAACAACAAGGAGAACTTTCAAAACTGTATAAATACTTAGAAATTAAACAATATGCCCCTGAATAGCCAATGGGTCAATGAAGATATTAAGAAGGAAATTTAAAAATTTCTTGAAATAATTGAAAACAGAAACACAACATATCAAAGCCTATGATATACAGCAAAAGCAGTATTAAGAGGAAAGTTTATAACAATAAACTCCTACATTTAAAAAACAGATTTAAAATAAACAACCTACAATGAACTGCAATGAGCTAGAAGAGCAAGAACAAATCAAATCCAAAAGTGGTAGAAGAAAAGAAATAACAAAGATCAAAGAGGAAGTAAATAATATGGAAACTAACAAATACAAAAGATGAAGAAAAAAATGTAGGTTTTTTGAAAAGATAAATAAAGTAGACAAACCATTAGCTACACTAAGTAAAAAAAAAAAAAAAGAAATGCCAAATAAATAAAATTAGAAACAAAAAAGGAGAATTACATTTGATACCACAGAAATACAAGGGATCATTAGAGACTATTTTTAACAACTGTATGTCAACACACTGGAAAACCTAGAGGAAACGGATAAATTCCTGGACATGTACAACCTACCAAGATGGAATCAAGAAGAAACGGAGGAGGCCGGGCGCGGTGGCTCAAGCCTGTAATCCCAGCACTTTGGGAGGCCGAGGCGGGCGGATCACGAGGTCAGGAGATCGAGACCATCCTGGCTAACACGGTGAAACTCCGTCTCTACTAAAATATACAAAAAACCAGCCGGGTGAGGTGGCGGGCACCTGTAGTCCCAGCTACTCGGGAGGCTGAGGCAGGAGAATGGCGTGAACCCGGGAGGCGGAGCTTGCAGTGAGCCGAGATCCGGCCACTGCACTCCAGCCTGGGCGACAGAGCGAGACTCTGTCTCAAAAAAAAAAAAAAAAAAAAAAAAAAAAGAATAAACGGAAATCCTAAACGGACCAATAATGAGTAACATGTATGACTATGTAATAATAAAATGTTTCCCAACAAAGAAAACCCCAGAACTAGGTGGCTTCACAGCTGAATTCTACAAATTTTTATTTCAATTCTTCTCAAACTATTCCAAAAATATTGAAGAGGAGGGAATTCTGCCAAGTTCATTCTTCAAGCCCAGCATCACCCTGACATCAAAATAAGACAAGGACACAATAAAAAGAGCAAACTGTAGGTCAATACCCCTGATGAACACAGATGCAAAAATCCTCAACAAAATGCTAACAAACTGAATCCAACAGTCAATCAAAAAGATTATACACCATGATCAAGTGGGATTTATCCCAGGATGCAAGGATTGCTCAACAAACACAGATCAATAAACACACTACATCACATCAACAGAATTAAGGACAAAAACCATATCATTTCGACAGATACAGAAAAAGCATTTGATAAAATTCAACGCTGTTTCATAATAAAAAGTCTCAACCAACTAGGCACTGAAGGAAACACACCTCAACACAATAAAGTCCATATGTGACAAACCCACAGCTAACATAATGGTGAATGGGTAAACACTAAGAGCTTTTTCTCTGACATCTGTAACAAGACAAGGACGCCCACTTGTGCCACTCCTATTCAACATAGCACAGAACGTCCTAGTCAGGAGCCGTTAGGCAAGAGAAAGAAATCAAGGGCACCCAAAGTGGAAAGGAGGAACTCTAATTGTCTGTTTGCAGACAATATGCTCTTATATATTTAAAAAAAAAAAAAAGACTCCAGCAAAAATCAATTTGAACCGATAAACAGATTCAGTAAAGTTACAGAATACAAAATAAAGATATAAAAATCAGTAGCATTTCTATAGACTAACAATGAGCCAGTGGAGAAAGAAATCAAGAAAGCAACCCAATTTAGATACAAAACTATAAAATAAAAATAAAAATACCTCAGAAGAAGTCTAACCAAGAGGGTTAAAGATCTCTATGAGGAAAATGATATTCTACCCTCTGAAGGTAGAACAGTGGAATCTAGAGACAGGAAAGGGCGGCGGGAAGGCAGAAAGGGAGAGGTTGGCTAATGGATACAAAATGACATCTAGATAGGAAAAATGAGGTTTAGTGTGCTATAGCCTTGTAGGGTGACTGTAGTTTATAATTTATTGTATATTTTCAAGCAGCTAGAAGAGAGGATTTTAAATGTTCCCAGCATTAAGAAATGACAAATGTTGGCCGGGCGCGGTGGCTCAAGCCTGTAATCCCAGCACATTGGGAGGCCGAGACGGGCGGATCAGGAGGTCAGGAGATCGAGACCATCCTGGCAAACACGGTGAAATCCCGTCTCTACTAAAAAAAAAATACAAAAAAATCTAGCCGGTCGAGGTGGCAGGCGCCTGTAGTCCCAGCTACTCAGGAGGCTGAGGCAGGAGAATGGCGTGAACCCGTGAGGCGGAGCTTGCAGTGAGCCAAGATCCGGTCACTGCGCTCCAGCCTGGGCGACAGAGTAAGACTCCGTCTCAAAAAAAAAAAAAAAAGAAGAAATGACAAATGTTTGAGAAGATGGACATGCTAATTACCCTGATTTGCTAATTACACATGATAAACATGTATTGAAACATCACACTGTATCCCATGGATATGTACCATAATGTGTCCATTAAAAATAATAATTGTTAAAAACCCAAAGGCCATTTCTCATTTGTCCTATGTCAATGTTGTGGTCCACTGGTGGAGACCTAGCCATTTGCAAGTAAGACTATAGTCACTTGAGGTGAAAGCAAATGAATCGTCACAAAAACTACCACTGGCACCAAGTCTTCTTTCCAGAATTTCCTGGCCACAGCACTGCACAGTCACTGTGGGAAGGAAAGACACACTAGCCATCAAGTTTCAACCCCAGCACAGTTGATGCTTTTATTCCTTTGGTTTGGAAAAAGTGTGTGTTCATAACTTACATTTACTCCAACTGTCCCCTTGCTTAAATAGCTCCTTAAGGATGACTTCCTGTTACTAAATTCCAACAGCTTCTGAGCACCCATTATATTCTCCAAAGTAAATAAAAAGAGAAAATGTGTTGAAAGCCTGATAATGTTCACTGAAGAATCCAGCATGATGTACCGCTTGAAATGGCCACTCCACCTTGTTCCTTTACATGACTTTTAAAGTAGCCCCAGTTATTACACATAATTGAAGCTATAATTTCTGCAATACCATTAGGTCCACAAAGGGTGGGGCCGGGGGACTTCAAAGTCTGTCTCTGAATTTTTTTTTTAAAAAAGGAAAGCTTATGAGAGTAGGTAATGAGAATAAATATTCACACAACTCGGAACAGGGGATGGTAACACATAAAGTTCCAGCCTGGCACAGGTGTCCAGCCAGTGAGGGTGGGGACACAGACTCATACGGTCCCCACAATCCCCCAGAAGTGTCAAAGAAAGGTGGGTGGCCTGACACGGAACCGAGCTCCGAATTCCAGGAGCTGTCTGGCTCTTGTGCACCCCATGTGGTCCACAGAGCACGAGGATGTCCCACGTTACCAGTCCCAGTGCAGAGCACAAGACTGCCCCATGTCACGAGCCCCCGCTGCAGAGCATAGCCCGAAGGTGCCAGCCCAGCTTCCTACACACACTGGCCACCAAGGCACTGTCCTCCAGGAAGGAGGACCCCAGAGGTCGTGGCAGGGTGAGGTTCTGCTCTTCATCATCCCCGAGCAGAGGGGAAATCTCAGCAGACATTTGGGGACCCTCTACACGTGGTTCTGGGACTCTGAGTGGAGGTTCAAAGATGTCCCCAGATACGCCAGACTCAAACCTAAAGCAGGCCAGATATGCCCAGACTGGAACCTATATAGGCCATCCTTCCTAGCTTTCCTCTGGAAAAGCAGGCTTAAAAGAGTATCGACTAAAAGGGGCCACCAGGAGAGGGAAGACCTATGTTTAAAAAAACAAAGAGTTTCTTTAAAAAAGAAGAACTGAGGCTCTGACACATCTGATCACAGAGTACGTGCTCGGCAGCATCTGTCAGAGCAGAGCAAGCACACACATGCTCTCCATGCCCTGTGTTCCCGGCCCCCGTGGTCCCCGCACCCGTGCTCCCCGCACCCGTGCACCCGTGCACCCCACACCTATGCTCCGGGCACCCATGCTCCCCACACCTGTGCTCCCCACACCTGTGCTCCCCACACCTGTACTCCGGGCACCCGTGCTCCCCACACCCGTGCTCCGCGCACCCGTCCTCCCCACGTCCATGCTCCCCACACCGATCTGTGCTCCCCATGCCTATGCTCCCTGCACCCGTGATCCCCGCACTGTGTTCCCCGCGCCCATGTCTGCTCCTCGAGCTCTCTTCCACTGATTTCCTCTGTACGTCCCTCTTGATAGTCACTGTCCCCTCGAATCACCTGGCTAAATGGAGGTAAAGAAAAAGTCTAGAGTAACACGTTGGAGGACAGAGTGGAAGTGGCTGTTTACCAAGCAGGGCTATGAGATGAGCGCATCTGATCCCCATTAGTCCTGACGGTCAGTTGATTAGCCCTGTTCAACAGCTGGGGACGCTGAGGTGTGAAGGGACAGGCTTGCTTACCCCGGACGATGCTGACACTGTGGGCCCAGCACGGTCCCACAGCCACCAGGAGGAGGCTCCTGACTGGGCAGGCGCCGAGGTGCAGCCCAGAAAACGCCTGGGACCCTGGCACAGACTCCTCAGGAAGGAAACAGAGAAAGGTCCACAGAGACTCAAGCAGCACAGAAGAAGGTCACCCACAAGTTAAAAATAGATGTTTGTGCTTTATCGTCCCAGCGTGCTAAACATCCAGCTCGCTCACACGCACGGCCTGACGTGAGCCCGGCCTCCTTCAGCACTGGGCTAAGCGAGAGACGTACCTGCCCCTCTCCCGACAATAGCAGGCTCGGCAGCTATTCTTCAATGTACTTGACACCCTTCCGTGAGGATTAAGCTACACTCTGTCGACACTGGGTAAGTTTGACACGACTTATCTTTCTGTTTTCATTTCAGGTACACTGGCCCATACGGTTTAATTTACCTGCTGATAAGGCCTTGGAAAGACCACCAGGGGGCCCCACACCATTTTCAGCTTTATAGGGATGTGAATTTCCCTTTGATGACAAAGGTGATGGGGAAATAAAACAAGGATCTAAAACAGATGCCTGTGTGTTTCCTGGGAGTGATAAGGACAGGAACTGCCGCTCTGTGTCAGGTGAGGGAGTAACAGAGAGAATGGCACCAACTCCTGAGACAGGACCTGATGCATGGTGCAGCCACCGCCTGTGGCCATGGAAATTCCAGGGAATGCAGGCCCCAGTTGCACGGTACAGCCGCCATCTGCGACCACAGAAATACCAGGGAATAGAGACCCTCAGTCACAAGGTACAGTTACCATCCGCGGCCACAGAAATTCCAGGGCACGCAGACCCTCAGTCACATGGTACTGCCACCATCTATGGCCATGGAAATGTCAAGGAATGTAGACCCCCATCGCATGGTGCAGCCACAGCCTGCAGCCACAGAAATTCCGGGAAAAGCAGACCCCAGTTGCATGGTACAGCCACCAACTATGGCCATGGAAATGTCAAGGAATGTAGACCCCCATTGCATGGTGCAGCCACAGCCTACGGCCATGAAAATTCCAGGGAACATAGACACCAGTTGCATGGTGCAGACACCACCTGCAGCCACAGAAATTCTGCGGAATGCAGGCCCCAGTCTCTAAAGTGCTATTTGTTTTACGAACTTCACTGCAGTGAATGTGGAAGAGTTTCTCTCGGTGCAGAGCTCAGTATCCAGAAGGGAAGTCGGCCCTAGGAATGCCTTCCTCCTCTTCAGAGCTCAGGGCCCAGGGCTGACGCCCTTGGGAGGGGTCCTTGTTCAGCAACTGTGCCTGTGGAGGGTTCCCCAACACTCACTATGCACCTCCTAGGAGTGGAGGCTACAACAGGGAGCCAGAGATCAAGCTCTGCTCAGACAACAGTGAGCTGATGGCCCTCCACTCTAAGTTCCAACCGCATGGAGTGTGTATTCCATGAATGCTTGTTCAATGAATGATTCATAGAAAGTCATCTGTGCTGACCTTTGCTGGTCTGCTGACTGTGGGCTTCAGAGCATAGACCTCATTCCTGGAGCAGCCAGTTCTTCCCAGAGTGACGGCTGCTGGAGGACAAAGCCCAGGGCTTCTGTCCTACAGCAACACGCTCAGGACCCTGCGCTGGGCACGCTGGGGGCCTCTCCAGCAGGAGATCCCCAGTCCTCACCTTGCAATACCAGTGAACCCCAGGGGAGTCCCACGTGCTCAAAACCAAGTAAATGTCCATTGTGATTTAACATATCAATTTTAGAAGAAAGGGCAGGTTGCCACCTCCCTCCTAAAACTAGGGACCATAAATCGATCCACGGCCGTAACTGAGGCTCTGCCTTAAATCCTGCTAAACCTACCAGCCAAACACTCAAATTTACATTAGAGTTAAAGGAAAAAAAAAAAACTAAACCAAACACGTGTAAGAAATGGTCAAGTAACCTGTGATACGTCAACCCAAAGATTAAACATTAAAACAATGAAGTAGCAAGATATTAAAAGAATATAAACTCTATGTACATCATGGTTCAATGTTCTAAAATTACACAGAGACAAAGACTGGAATGGAAGGGGGATAGGTTTACAGGTACTTTTTTATTTTTTATTTTTTAATTTTAAATATTACTTCTCTAATGTATGATTTGACTAACCAGATAATTCAGAAAAAAAAAAATCAATTATGCCTATAGATAAATATGTAAAGAATTCTTCTCTCTGATGCCAGTGGAGTTAGTTTGGGTCTGGCCTACAGTCTTCAATCTTTTAATTAAGACACAAAAACCATCTGTCGAGCTATGAGAAAAAAAAAAAAAAAGATTTAAAACCAGGAGCCCAGAAGAAAAGGACCCGCTATGTATCACAGCGTCTCTCCACGCCTCTCCACCCGGGACAGTGCTCCCTCTTTCCCCATTTTCATACCTACAGCACAAAGCACTTAGTAAAGAACTATCTCAATTCATGAGTCGCACAGCACAAAGGTCCGATGTCGCTGCCAAACATACCCTGCAGCCCCAAAACGAAGCAGCAACCCCCAGTGAAGGAAGAATGAGAGGCTGCTGGTTGTAATTTTAAATCTCGCAACTCAATGTCTTTGCACTTCCCTGCTTTGTTAGTTTCAAGGGCTTATTAAAATTAACCCCCCTACTGGATATTGAAGAAAGAAAGCAGGACAGTTGTGCAGGCTCTGAAGAGGCAGAGCCCTCGTTCCGCGGCCACAGCTGTCTTTCTACCCACAGCAGACGGGTTGACCAATTAGTCTCCCTTAGAGGGCGCTGTTTATGATCATCGCGAACAAATGGGTGCAATTGCTTCTTTTGAGATGTAGCAAGTTCTGGGCCCTCAGCAGAAAAAAAAAAAAAAAAAAAAAAACAGGGCACTGGCACAATAGTCATAACCTCTGCGTGAGACACACACACAGAAGGAAAATTAAAGCCCTGGAGGCGGGGGCGTTCGGAAAGGGAAGGTGGAAGCAGGAAGGACGCCCACAGAATAGAGTGCTCAGAATCCGACCACGTCACCAAAGGGCGCCTTAGATGGTCCAGAGGACAAAATGCCCCTCTTTCCAGGGTAAACACCTATTTGCCAAACTAAGCCAGTGACGGCAAGCAGGAGTTTGCTTTTTTTTTAAGGGGTCGAGTAACGATGAGAAGAGCAAGAAATGAGCTTAATAATGGGACTGACAGGGCCCTGGGCTGGTGACTCAGCTGATGTGCACAGCATAAAACCCACGTTCCTCAATGCGCTCCCTCTGCAGTTCAGGACAGCACTACAACTCACCCCATCAATCACTGCTTAAAAAAGCAGTTGTAAAAGAAGAAATGACCCATTTGAAAGCAGCTGGAGGAGGAAGACAGAGAGTGACTCGCAGAATCCAACCCCTTGGAGCCTCGGAACCATAACAAGAATATGAAACTAGCAGGTCCAGTGTGAGGCAGAACAGAGACGCTGTCACCGCTCTCAGGAGGCTGAGCGGGAAGCCCATGGCTCAGGCTCCACAACGCCCTAATGGTGCCTGGAGCAGCCCACAGGCCTGTGTCCTTCGTGTGGGTTCACCTTCCTAGTTTCCTGGGTAAATTCAATGTATAGCATTTATTCGCCAAGAAAAGAACATTCAAATCAAACTACTGTCATAACTCTGAAGGACTCTTAACACTCCAGTCCACACGTTCAAAAGCCCACAAATATCAGTGCTGCCACTGTGCAGGCAACAATGTTTTTGATGCATCATGCACGTAACCAGTAACGATGTTTTCATGTTGTCCATAGCCATCTCATTCAGGATACTTAAATATCCGTGACGACTTGACACTTAGTTATCTGTGACTTTCAGATAGATTTAACAAGGCTACCTGGCCAAGAAGACCTCGCCCTCCTGATCCCGGGCACCGGCGCCCCTACGTGCACCCGGGGCCTGGGGAGCGCAGTCTCCACCACCTCCCGCTCTTCAATGTTAAATGCCCTCCCGGCGCGCCCGCGTCCTGGGCCCAGGCTCGGGCCCCTCCTGGAGAGCCGCTTCCACATTGCAGGGCAGGGGAAGCCCAGAGCCCACGCGGCGGCGCCGCTGATGTCCCGGAGTCACCGCTTCCTGGTCCTTCGAGTCCGCGGAGGCTGGCGGGAAGGGCCTGGGATCCATTTTAGTTTTCAGTTTTGTCACGAGCCGGAAGGCGACAGCACATGCGAGCGCAAGAAACCGTTTTTGTAAATCTTGCAGCGGAAACGCGAGGGGCTGCCTGACCGCCTCGGAGACGCCAGGCGGGAACCCAGAGCACCCCCGCCGCGTCCTGCATTGCAGCAGCCGGGACCCCGCCCAAGCCGCGCGGGGCACGAGGCGACAGGAGGCGTGCAGGGACCCGGCCGTTTCTTCCTCGACATGCTGGGTGGTGGCGTGGGGCGGAGTTGGGGGCCGGGGGGCCACTTAGGAAGTGATCGCGCTGTGCCCTCGCTTCGGAGGGGCAGCCCGGCCCCGTCCTACCGCTCAGAGGCAGAATGACCCCCGAGGGCGCTCCAGGCGACCCCCTCTGCCAGGCTCAATTTAAAACATAAACCGGAGGGAATGGAAAGCTCACTATCTTCCGGATGGAGGTTCCTACCGCCATGTTCCTTCCTCCTCCGCCCCACCCTGCAAGGACCCCGGGGCTGCCTTGACGGCTCCCGCTGCCCCGCAGGTACCCCTGCACTGCCGCTCCCGGGCACCGGCTTCGACCTAGTTCTCCCGATCGCTTCCCCGCTCTTCCCCCCGGTTCTTCCCATCGCTTCCCCATCTTTCCCCGGGTCCTCCCATCGCTCCCCCTCCTTCTGCCCTGTCCTCCCATCCCCTTTGCCCTGTTCTCCCTCTCTCCCTCCGTCCCTCCCTCGCTGCCTGGAGGAGGTCGCGCACCTTGAGCATCCCCGCCGCTGGTCAGCACGCCGATGGCCTTGCCGGCCCCGGAGAGGTACTCCAGGAACTTCCGCAAGGAGCCCTTGGCGGCCCGGGAGTCGTCCGCGTCCTTGGCGAGGAGGCCGAGGAGAGTCGCTAGTCCTGGTGTGCAGCAGGCAATGGGGACCCAGCCGGCGAGCGCCAGACTCGGAACCGCTGCCCCGCCCGCGCCCCCGCCCCGCGCCAGCGCCAAAGGGCGGAGACGGGCGGGGCCAGAGCACAAGGGAGGGGCTACGGGGGCGGGGGCGCGGCTAGGGGCAGGAGCAGGGAAAGGGGCAGGGGCTGGCGGGGGGGGCGGGTATGGGCAGGAGCACCTACGCGGGGGTCGTCGTAGGTGGGGGCCGCGCTAGCGGTGGGGGAGGTCGCAGAGGCGGCCACAAGTGGGCGGGGTCCCTGCGGGTGGGGTCGCGTTACTGGTGCGCGAGCCTCGCGGGTGGGTTGGAGGACTCTGGTTGGGGGCTTTAGAGACGCCCGGAGCGCCACGGGTGGGGGCAGGGGCAGCGTCCGGGGGAGGGGATTCCACAGTGGGGCGAGGTCACATCGTTTGCGGGGCGCTCCAGGACGGGGCGGAATGGAACACGGGGAGCATCTCCCGGGAGGGCAAGGGAGACTGTGAGTGGGCGCGAACGCCGGGGCGGGTGGAAACCCCGCACTTGCGGGGAGCGCCGATGGCGGGGCGGGGTGGAATTGGGGCGCAGAGACCCCACCTGGACACGGAGGCTCGCGGCAGGCCCGGCCGCTCCTGCTGTTGTCGGCGCCGAGCCCGAGCGCACGCACAACTTCTCGTTAACCGCAGGATTCCTCCTGGGGCTGCGCTGGGAGCACCGGGGCGCGGCTTCCTCGACCCCCGCCCCCAAGTTTTCTCTGCAACCTGAGGTCGGGAAGGACGCGCGGAGAGTGGATCCTTCAGGTCGTGGGAAAAGCTGAGCGCGGCGGGCTTAGCCATGACGAAACTGCGATTTCCCGGGCCCACGGGGGCTGTGGCGCTCCTGGGCCACCAGCCCGACTCTATGGGAGAAGCAGCCTTGGGGTGGAGGAGGGTGTCTGGGCGAGACCCTCAGAGACGCCTGGGCGGTGAAAATCAGAGTGGGCCAGGAGGAGGCGCAACAGGACTGGCCTGGCGGGGAGGCGGGACGACCCTTCCTCCCCACGAACACGCGCGCTGCTGTACGCTCTGCCGACCTCGGCTGACTTCACTGGCCAACTCCACGTGCTGAAATACGCACACGCAATGCGCTGTGCGGTTGTGCATCCACAGCTTAACAGCCTGGTGCCAGTTACCCTGCGATGGGAGAGGGGGCAGCCCCGACAAAAGGAAGGGCTCATGGGGCCCCGGTTCCTTCAGTGCCACCCCCACAAAGAAGGGCTCCCAGACGGCCCCACTCGAGGGCTTACCAGAGGATGGTCCTGCACAGTGGGTGTTTGTTGAACAGATAAGAGACAACAAAAGAGACTAAGAAGAGGTTTGTTCTATGAACCCGGGAAAGTGAAGCAATCGCAAAGGAGAGTCTCGCCAAAGGGCAATCCTGGGGAAAAGATGGAGAGGCATGGATTTTTCTTGGATGTGTGCCTTATCCTGGGGCTCATCCCGCTGAGCATCAAATATTCATTGCAAAAAAGGAAAAAAAAATATGCTGCGGACAATGCTGGATGGTCTGCTCTCTCCCTTGGCCAGAATGAACGGGGAAATTCCTAACCCCTCGTGGTCCTCAGATTCACCTGTCCTATGCACACCCCCACTAAACCACTGAAGTCCAGTTTCTGGGAGAGCAGCCAGGGAATGTGTATTTTTAAACAAGTCACCTAGGTTACTCTGATGAATGCAAAGTCGGAGAGCGCTGCTCTCATGCGCTGAGCCTGAGCATTATTCTATTAATAAAAAAGGAGAGGAGAATCCTGGGTGTCTTAAGGTGGCAGTTGAGTGGCCTTTGCCTTCTGGCAGGCAGAAGAGCAGACCGAGGCTCTAAGCACCTGCACCCACCGCTGGGCTCAGGATCCGTACTGGAGAATAGAAGGGCTAATTTAATTATTCATGCCTTTTTAGAGCATATTACATGTGGAGAAGGTGGGGCACGCTGAATTTTATTTTAGCCAAATACCCTTTATCTCCTTATACAATTGATATTTTTATATTGAACATTAGGGGATTGGTCATTTGTCTTCAAATTGTCTATAATACAGAAAACGATAGACACAACCTAACAGTTCAAACACAATGAGTTAAATAAATGATGGTAAAAATAGACGCTGTAATAATGTTTAGTTGCTGTTACCACTACGAAGATAAGTGTCTACTGACATGGAAATATGTTCAGGACATACAAATAAGTGAAAAGGCAGGCCTAGACACAGTGTGAGCCTGTGTGTGCGGGTGTGTGAGTGTGTGTGTGTCTGCATATATATGTAAATGTTTCTGAACATTTTATTTCCTTTCTTTTGCTTAGTATAGGTAATGCCATTTTTTCTCTCCGATGAACAGGTATTGCTTAGGGAATAGAAATAGTAAATTCAAAACAATAAAATTTAGAGTGTTAAGACCCCCAAGGTTACAGATTATGTTCAAAAGCTTGTCTGTATATAAAGGCTGGGGTCAGGGTGGTCACTGACGGTCCTCACACGTCTGTTCTCATGAGTTTGGCCCATTGTTCAGTCAGTCAGGGAATTAACATATATTAATATATACCTGTAGCTAAATGGAAAAGAATAGCTACGGCTCTTTTTTTTTGTTTTTTGTTTTTTGGTGTTTTTTTTTTTTGGCAAATCATGTATTTTAATGGTGCTACAGCTAGAGGTTTTTTTTTTTTTTTTTTTTTTTTTTTTTTTTTTTTTAACTTTGGCCTTAGCAATTAATCTTCTAGTTCAACAGGAAGATATTGTCATGCGTGTCCCTGTGAAGAGACCACCAAAGAGGCTTTCTGTGGGCAACATGGCTGTTTATTTCACCTGGGCGCAGGCGGGCTGAGTCCGAAAAGAGAGTCAGCAAAGGGAGATAAGGGTGGGACCGTTTTATAGGATTTGGGTAAGTAAAGGAAAATTACAGTCAAAGGGGGGTTGTTCTCTGGCGGGCAGGAGTGGGGGGTCACAAGGTGCTCAGTGGGGGAGCTTTTTGAGCCAGGATGAGCCAGGAAAAGGAATTTCACAAGATAATATCATCGCTTAAGGCAAGGACCGGCCATTTTCACTTCTTTTGTGGTGGAATGTCATCGGTTAAGGCGCGGCATTGCATTTGCACTTCTTTTGTGATTCTTCAGTTTGTTCAGGCCATCTGGGCATATACATGCAAGTCACAGGGGATAGGATTGCTTGGCTTGGGCTCAGAGCCCTGACAGATATTACACGCCGTGCTGACCATACAGCTTCCCCCCAGTAGGACCTGAGGTGTGTGTTTGTTCTTTATTGTCCCTTGACAGGTTAGTCCAAACTGTGGCCCACACCAGCACACAGTTATACCACAGGAATGTTTACTCCTTGGGCCAGGAGTTCAGGCAGGCTTCACTGGGCCCTCTGCCCCAGGCACTCTCCGCGGCTGCAGCAGGTGTCTGCCCAGAGCTGCCGTGTCTTCTGAAAGCTCAGGCTCATCACGGGAGGAGCTGCTTCCACGCTCGCTTCTGTGTTGCTGGCAGGATTCTATTGCTTGCAGGCTGTTGGACTGAAGGCCCCAGTCTCTCCGTGGCATCAGCTTCAGGCCGCCCTCGGCCCTAGGCAGGTGACTGGCTATGCCAGAACTAACACCTATCAAGAGCCAGGGGGAGAGTTCCAATGGACGGAACCTGCAGCCCCTCCCAATCCAATCTCAGGAGAGACCGCCATCTCTTTTGCCTGCTTCTATTCATTAGAAGTGAGCCGCTGAGTCCAGCCCTCTTCGAGGGTCCGGCTGTGAACACTAGGGGCAGGGGCCAAGAGGAGCCACTTGGGAGGGGAGGTGTTGCCTGGGACCTGCCTAGGACAAGGTGAAGGAGAACATGCATAGGGACAGATGCCCTTCCCACTTCCCCTCTGTGGTGAGCGCAGGAGCTGCAGATGTGCCCTAAAAGAATTGTGGCATCCCAGGAGGGAAGCAGCTCCCAGCCATGAGGGCACCATGACCCAGTGCCCCAGCAGGTCGGGCTACACGTTCCAGGGCTACCTGAGCTGCAGCCTCTTCCCCTTCCCTGCCGTCTCTGCCTGTGCATGGAGTTGGCATCTCAAATCTGCAGGGGCCACACTGAGCTCAGGCCTCTGCACCCCCGCACAACCCCCCACCGCTCAGTCTTCCTCACCTCAGCTCCTGGTGACTCCATCCTCCAAGGGGCTCAGGCTGAAACCTTGCAGTACTCCCTCCACCCCAGCATCTAAGTCCCTCAGGAAAGTCCCTCTTGGCTCTTCATTGCATCTGGAGCCACTGGGGCCAAGCCACTGCCTCTGACCTGGACCGGCACAGGCTCCCTCCCCATTCCATGCTCTGCCCCCACATCCACCCCACCTCCATGCCTCGGGTGTGCTCAACTTCAAAGTCAGGGTGCACCTATCAGGAGGTAATTCAGGCATCTTCTCTGCTGACTTGGAGTCACAGGCCCCACACATAGTACACTGGCCTGTCCTCTGGTCCCTTCAGATCCTGGTGCTGCCCAGAGGCCCATGCAGGCACCCGACAACCTCAGACCCAGCCTGCTCTTTCCTTAGACCAGGCCCTCCTCTCCCTACCCACTCTGCCCACCTTCCTCAGGTCTGTCCTGCAAGGTCTCCTGCATGGTGAGGACTCCCCAGATCACCCTCTTAGAAATTTTGGGCTCCATGCACACTCCTGTTCCCTCCCTGCTTCTCTTAAAACATCCTCATAGTTGTCACACATGGGGCATTTCCCCTATCTGCTGGGCTTCTCCAGAGGTCCCCCTGCTGAACTCTGAATGCCGTGGATTCAGAGATCTTTGACTATTCCCTGCTGCAGGCCCAGGGCAACAGCAGAGCCCACGACAGTGAACCTGTCATGGGTGCTGCTGAGTGAATGAATGAAGGAGTGAGTGAAGGAGTAAATGAGTGAGTAAATGAGTGAATGGGTGAGTGAGTGAGTCAGTGAGTGAATGAGTGAGTGAGTGCATGAGGGAAGAAGTAAATGAGTAAGTGAGTGGGTAAATGAGCGAATGAGTGAACGTGACTGAGTGAGTGAATTGCTGAGTGAGTGAATGAGTGAGTGAGTGAACGGGTGAGTGAATAAGTGAGTAAGTGAATGAATGAGCGACTTAGTGAATGAGTGGGTGAATAAGTGAGTGAGTGAGTGAATGAGTGAATGAGTGAGTGACTGAGGGAATAAATGAGTGATGAGTGAGTGAGTGAATGAATGAGTGAGTAATGAATGACTTAGTGAATGGGTGAGTGGGCGAATGAGTGAGAGAACAAATGAGTGAGTGAGTGAGTGAATGGGTGAGGGAAAGTGAGTGAATGAGTCAATGAGTGAACAAGTGAATGAGTGAGTGAAGAAGTGTGTGAGTGAATGAACGAATGAGTGAGTGAATGAGTCAAATGAGTGAGTGTGTGAGTAAAGGCTGAGTGAATGAGTGAGTGAGTGAGTGAGTGAATGAGTGAATGAATGAGGAAATGAGTGAGTGAGTGAATGAGTAAATGGGTGAGTAAGTGAAAGAGTGAGTTAGTGAATGGCTGAGTGAGTGAATGAGGGAATGAATGAGTGAGTGAATGGGTGACTGAATGAGTGAGTGAACGGCTTAGTGAATGAGTGATTGAGTGAGTGATTGAGTGAGTGAATGGGTGAGTGAATGAGTGAGTGTGTGAGTGAGTGGGTTAGTGAATGAGTGAGTGAATGAGTAAATGAATGAGTCAGTGAGTAAAAGAGTGAGTGAATGAGTAAACGACTGAGTGAATGAGTGAGTGAGAGAGTGAAGGAGTGAATGAGTAAGTGAGTGAATGAGTTAGCGAGTGAATGAGTGAGTGAATGAGTGAGTGGGTCGCTCAGAGGAGATGAGGACTGGAGCTGCCCTCTGACTCTTACAGTAAACAGGAGTTGAGGGAGGAGTCTGAAGGGCAGGATGTGCCCACTCGGTACACATACCCTGCTCCACACATCCCCAAGAAACCCAATCTTACCAGAGTGGTCTCTTGAGAATTATTAGTAACAACCTTTTTTCCCCAATATTTCACATGTGCAGGATGATTTCTTTCTTTCCTTTAAAATGCCAATCGTTTTTTGGACTTGGAATTCTCCACTGCTGGTCCACGCCACTGTATTCTCCCATAGGGGCATCCTCCGAGTTGGAAAAAGAGTCATTCCCAGGAATGGATAAAAGCCAGAAGGGCATCATCAGGTGGGGCACCTTCTCCCATCATCCTCCCCTTCCTGGCTGGCTTACCCTGAGTGACTTGGTTTGGAGGTCTACAAAATGCGGACGCATCAAATTTGGATAAAAGCCTAAGCAGTTTAAGAGGTTGCATTGCTAGCAGGAAGGTCTTTGGCTCCCAGCACCCTCCTCCCCTCCAGTCTCTGCTGGACCCAGGACTCTGACTCCACCTTCGGCCTTGGGGGTTTCCTTCCTTCCTTCCCAGCCACTGAGCCGCCTTGGACTAATCTGCAACCTCAGAGACACAGCCTTCCTCCTTTCCTCCTGCCTCTTCCTCCCTTCTCACTTTCCTTCTGCATCTTTCAGGACTTTGGAAAGTCCAAGAATAAGCAAAACCGTAGACTAGAAAACGCTGCCTTCAGCCCATTCCCCTCCCACCAGCTTCCCTTCAGATTCCTTGATCTTTCAAAATTATTTTGCTTTGTATCTAGATGCTAAACTTTATATAGAAAACAGATGGCGTTGGTTCCTTGACCGGGTACAGTGGCTCACACCTACAATCCCAGCGCTTTAGAGGCCAAGGCGGAAGGATTGCTTGAGGTCATATGTTTGAGACTACCCTGGGCAACACAGGGAGACCTCGTCTCTACAAAATTCAAAAAAAAAAAAAAAAAATTAGCCTGGAGTGATGGCACATCTGTAGTCCCAGCTAATTGGGAGGCTGAGGCAGGAGGATCACCTGAACTCAGGAGTTTGAGATTACAGTGAGATATGATTATATCACTGCACTCCAGTTTGAGCAAGAGAGTGAGACACTATCTCCTAAAAAAAATAAAAATAAAAAGTGCTGGATTCCATATCCAAGCCCACAGCCAACTGTGACATGCGGATCTTTTATTTTTATAATCCGCCTCTCTTGTCTAAGTGCCAAATGGCACTCACATCGTGTGTAACTACTTCCACCTTTGTCTGGCGTCTCTTTCCTTATGTATTAAGAATCAGGTTGCATAGAGTTCTGAAAAAATAAAATAATAAATCAGCTGTGTGCCGTGGCTCAGGTCTATTATCTCAGTGCTTTAGAAGGCTGACACAAGGAATGCTTGAGACCAGGAATTCGAGACCGGCTTTGGCCACATAACGAGATCCTGTCTCTACAAAAAATAAAAAAATAATAATACAACATTAGCAGGACATGGTGGCACACCAGTAGTCCCAGCTATTCGGGTGGTGGAGGCTTGAGGATTGGCTTGAGCCTGGGAGGTTGAGACTACAGTGAGCTGTGATCATACCACTACACTTTGGCCTGGGTGACAGAGTGAGACTCTATTTCTAAATAAATAAATAAATAAATAATAAACAAAATAAAACCAGATAGAAGCTTCCCAAGACTTTGATGCAGAAACAGGTTGCCCTGAACCAATTAAAATTAATACCTGAAAACTAGAAATGAAAGAAAGAAGTTGCATTATTTCTGTAAAATATGAGGCCATTACAAGTTTTACTTTCTCGAGGACATTTTCTCAGTGGTGTTAACGGAAGTCCACTTCACAGAATGACTTCATCTCCTGAGCACGTTGGAGAACGATGATTAAAGAGACTTCCTGGCACTCCCGATACTTTTAGTGTCACATGGAAGCAGCAAGAGCCATATGTGTGACATGGATGGTATAAAAGCAGAAGACACCGGTTTGTTCTTTCACGAACAACATCGGAACATTTCCCTAATGACTAGCGTTATGTCAGAAAATGGGGGAAGAGCGATGGTTCTTTATTGGCAAATAAGTTACAAGAATTTCCCAGTTAGAAAAACAATCATGATTTAAGCCATGTCAGATGAGGTCAGATATGTCCTATGCTTCATTTATGCAATGCTACCTCTGAATATTGATTGACAGGTATCTTCCAGAGACCTGTGACCTGTCACTGTGTACAAGCTTGAATTCATAACTACCAGTCCTTGAAGCTCCCTTGCTGCCCGAGCTGAACTGAAGTGGCGCCCGACTGAGGCATTCAAGGGAAAATTCACTGAAATATTTGAAACCACCGCCATGAACAAGAATGCTCTTCCTGTGTGCCAGAATGTACACCCACAGTGTTATCTTGTTAATTGTATATGCCAGCATCCTGCAGAAGCTTTTATGATTTTTGGGTGTCAACATTGAGATTCTAATGTAAGCTGCAGACCTCTTCCTCTGCCTGCAAGCACGCCCACCCACAACCACGTGTTGCCTGGTTTAGAGAACTCCTGAGCCTGAGGCTGCGGCCCCCTGCAGGAGGAGGAGTGAAGCCCAGACCAGGGACAGGGTCAGAGCCGCGGTCACTCATCCAGGGGTGGACAGCTCTGCATTCTTGGGTGAAGGGGTGGCCTGCCCCTCCACACCTGTGGGTGTTTCTCGTTAGGTGGAACGAGAGACTTGAGAAAAGAAATAAGACACAGAGACAAAGTATAGAGAAAGAAAAGCGGGGGCCCAGGGGACCGGCGCTCAGCTTACAGAGGACCCACGCCGGCATCGGTCTCTGAGTTCCCTTAGTATTTATTGATAATTATCTTTACCACCTTAAAGATAAGGGAGTGGCAGGACAATAGGCTCATTGTAGGGAAGAAAGACAGTAAGACATACGAACTAAAATCTCTGTGACATGAATAAGTTTAAAGGAAAATGCTGTGCCTTGAGCTGCATATGCAAACATCTCCATAAACATTTTAACATTATTGTTTCAGTCTATCACATGGGGAGAAACCTTGGACAATACCTAGCTTTCCTAGGCAGAGGTCCCTGCGACCTTTGGCCATGTACGTGTCCCTGGGTAGTTGAAATTAAGAGAATGGTGATGACTTTTAACCAGCAAGCTGCCTTCAGACACTTGTTTAACAAAGACACATCCTGCACAGCCCAAAATCCATTAAACCTTGAGTCACCGCAGCACATGTCTCTTGCAAGAACAAGGTTGGGGGTAGGGTCACAGATTAACAGCATCTCAAATACAGAACAAAATGGAGTCTCTTATGTCTACTTCTTTCTATATAGACACAGTAACAGGCTGATGTCTCTTTCTTTCCCCACATTTCCCCCTTTTCTTTCCAACAAAACCACCATTGTCATCATGACACCGAGATTACATACTTCACAAAGTAATAGAATATCACAAGGCAAGTGGAGGCAGGATGAGATCACAGGATGGCGTTAAAATTAAAATTAAAAATGAAATTTTGGGCATGCATAGTCATTGATAACATCTTATCAGAAAACAGGGTTTGAGAGCAGACAACCTGTCTGACCAAAATTTATTAGGTAGGAATTTCCTCGTCCTAATAAGCTTGGGAGCGCTACAGGAGGCCGCGGCTTATTTCATCCCTTCGGCTTCAACCGTAAAAAAGGCAGCACGCCTCCAAGGGGGTCGTTTATAGGCCTACCCTCAGAGCGCATTCTCTTTCTCAGGGATGTTCCTTGCTGAGAAAAAGAATTCAGCGATATTCCTCCTATTTGCATAAGAAAAGAGAAGAAATATGGTTCTGTTCCGTCTGGCTCACCGGCGGCCAGTTCAAGGTTGCCTCTTTTGTTCCCTGAACATTGCTGTTATCTTATTCTTTCTTCGAGATGCCCAGATTTCATATTGTTCAAACACACATGCTCCACAAACAATTTGTGCAGTTTAAGGCAATCATCACAGGGTCCTGAAGTGACATATACCCTCCTCAGTTTACAAAGAAGATGATTTAATTTAAGAGATTAAAGTAAAGACAGACATAAGAAATTATAAAAGTATTAACTTTGGAGAACTAATAAATGTCCATGAAATCTTCACATTTTGTTTTTCTGCCGTGGCTTCAGCCAGTCCCTGCGTTCAAGGTCCCTGACTTCCCGCAACGTCCTCCCTCCCTTTTCCTCTATATAAATGTGCCATGGCGATGAAGGCTTGTTCGTTCTCTCGATTCTGACGCAGGATTCTTCGACTGGTCCGGCACACTAAAAACAAGCCGATTAAACAGAGACACATAATTCTAAAATTTACTGCACTAGAGTTCCCAATAGACTTAATCCATGTCGTGGGGTTTAATCCATAAAGATTTTTTGCCACTTGATCTAACGCCTCAGCTCCAGGCACAATATTTAAGTGACTTTGAGAGGCTTCAAAAATTTGTTCCTTTAATTTAGAAATGTCTAAAGTGAGATTATCTTCTCTTCCCTGTAGATGGTGTCTAACCATGTCCCAGTGATGTTTAGACTCATTGTAAACTTGGGGTGTAATACAAAAATCTGACGTATTCCAGTCACACTGTAACTGGAAATGATGTTCCAAGCTCGCGAGTCTATCTCCCATCCAAATGACAGTTTGTCTAAGATCATTAATTTGATTTGCCAATTTTTGATCGATACCAGATTGTGAATTCCACAACCTTGTGGAATTCTTTTGCCGATTGCCAACAAAGCTTACTGTCTGAACAGAAGAGTGCAATACAACTCCTGCCACAGTGGCTGTAGCTGTGACTGCAATTAATCCCATAATCACTGCAATTAAAGTAAAAATGAATCTTTTGGATCTATTTAAAACGCCTTTTAATACTTCAGTCAAAATATGGATGGATGGTGAGGCCTCCCATGGTCGGTCCAGGGACACAGGGATCCACACGCCTTCTCTTGCTCTCACTAACAGAATACGGTGCTGCCAATCAAAAGTCGAATCAATGCAAGTAAACAATCTGCAATTTTCACAAGTTATAGTTTGGGAGTCTGATTTAATAACTCTATTTCCTATGACTAACATATAAGGGGGCTTTACACAACTTTGTAAAGGAACTGTTAGACTGGAATTTAGGTTGATAGAGTAAAATGGCTTATAATCTCTTGTTTCTATAGTTTGATTTCCAGACCAAATTCTAAGGTGGTATGAAGCCACAGTAAGTCTCCCTAATTCTGGATATTCAAGACCAAAAACAGGACTTATCATTTTTGGTCTTGGAGTAGAGACTCCCTTTTCTCGCCATATCCAAGGGTAGAAAGACTGTAATTTTTTGTGCTTCTGTTTGTCTAAATTTTCCGTTAAGTCACTATCAACAGTTGGACTCACTAGTGTACTGGGACAGAATTGAGTTTGTCCTGTGCAGTTGTGGTAGAATTGACCTCGAGGTGCCCAGTCTATAACAGTTCCAAATGTATTGTTTTGTAATATTACCGCACTATCGGCCACACACTCTTCCCAAACTAAATCTTCTGATTTTTTGGAAATCTCCTTGGGGCAAGGTTTCCCTTTTGGCATAAATTTTAATGATCTTTGATAAGAAAAGTCTTCTAAATAGTTTACCTGTGGTTTGAGTGACATTCCGCTTACCATGTGATAAGTAAATCTACTGGTGGGACTGACAGTAGTTACTTCTACCAACCAATTTTGAATAGCAGGCATTAAACATCCTGGTGCTCTCCCTAGGCAAATAGGAGGATAACGATACCCAATGGAAATATTTATCATCATTCCTTCTTCCTCCGGTTTGGCAGGGCAACGATCATCTGTGGGTTAATAACACTATTATTAACATATACTTCAATACGATTATCCATCCATGTAACTACCCGAATTAAGGGCGGGAAAGGCACATAGGCCCAGTAGGTATAATTAGCTGCAGCTGCTCCTGCAGGCATGGGGAGACTTACCACCGTTGATACAATCATTAAAGCTGTAAGCAGCATTTTTTCCGGGGTTTGTGTCACCTTTGTGCTAGCTAGGCTTTTTCCAGCTAACGGTGTCAACTTCTTTAACTGTGCCCAGGTCGGCAGCTCCGCCTTCTTGGTGCATGGTGACTTCATCTGTTCTTCTGATATCATCACTTGGTCCATCATGCGAGTCAATGGTGCTCGATTGTGGTGTTTCTGTCTCCGTGGAGGCGCTTTTCTTTGAATTTCCGATGGGTTCATTGTAGAACTTCAAATGTTTAGTGGGTATCCAAACAGGAAGCTGATTTTCTCCTGGTGAAACACAAGCAAAACCTCTTCCCCAGGTTGTCACCTTCCCTATTTCCCATGTCTTATTTTTGTTGTCTTTCCACCAAATCAGTTTTCCTTCATGTGGACTGTTCTTTTTACCACTAAGATGTTGTTCTGCAGAAGTAGTAGTCTGATTTCTATAAATGTTTAAAAAATTTAAAGTATAGAGTGCTAGATTAAGCTGCATCTGAGGAGTAGTACACTCCTTACTGTCTCCCCCCCTTTTTTTTTTGTTTAACTAACTGAGTTTTGAGTGTTCTATTAGTTCTTTCAACTATGGCCTGTCCTTGGGAATTATAAGGAATTCCTGTTGTATGTGTAATATTCCACTGATTTAAGAATTTTTGGAAAGCTTTACTACTATAACCTGGTCCATTGTCAGTTTTAATTTCTTCTGGAACTCCCATTACAGCAAAACAAGATAATAAATGTTTTTTAACATGGGAAGTACTTTCTCCTGTCTGGCATGTTGCCCATATGAAATGTGAATAAGTATCAACTGTTACATGAACATATGATAATTTTCCAAATGAAGGTACATGTGTAACATCCATTTGCCATAACGCATTAGGACACAGACCTCTGGGATTAACTCCTGCCTCTTGAGTGGGCAGGTGTAGTACTTGACACTGGGTGCAATGTTGTACAATATCTTTTGCCTGTTTCTATGTGACATCAAATTTGTTTTTTAACCCTGCTGCATTTACATGAGTCAAAGCATGAAGTTCTTGTGCTTTTATGAATGCAGAGGATGCCAGTAAGTCAGCTTGTTTATTTGCTATAGTTAAAGGTCCTGGTAAATTAGTGTGTGCTCTAATATGAGTAATATAAAATGGGAAATTCCTTTTTCTTACAGTTTGTTGTAATAAATTGAACAACTGGTTTAGCTGATCATCCATGTTATATTTAATCAGAACTGTCTCAACATCCCTTGTAGACTGTACTACATATGCAGAATCTGATATAATGTTAACAGGTTGATTAAAATCTTATAACACTGTAATAACTGCAACCAACTCTGCCCTTTGAGCTGATTGATATTGAGTTTTGATGACTCGCTCTTTTGGTCCTGTGTAAGCTGCTTTTCCATTGCTGGAACCATCAGTAAATACTGTCAGAGCATTTTCTAAAGGCTCACGTCTGGTAATTTTAGGTAAAATCCAAGTAGTCAATTTTAAAAACTGGAAGATTTTTGTTTTTGGGTAGTGATTATCAATAACTCCCACAAAATCAGCAAGGCCAATCTGCCATGCACCAGAATTGATAAAGGCTTGCCTAACTTGTTCCTTGGTTAAAGGAACAACTTTTTTGTCTGGTTCATTACCACACAATTTTATTATTCGTAATCTTGCCTGACCAATTAATGTAGCTATTTGATCCAAGTACAATGTAAAAGTCTTAATTGTACTGTGAGGAAGGAATGACCACTCCACAAGATTCGTATTTTGAATAATGATGCCTGTTGGAGAATGTGTAGTAGCAAAAATCAAAAGTTGGAGTGGGGCTAAAGGATCTATTCTACTTCTTTGCGCTGACTGAATTTTTTCTTCTACTAATTTAATTTCTTTTGTGCCTCTGGGGTTAATATTCTTTTACTATTTAAGTCTGGATCTCCTCTTAGGATAGAGAACAAATTTGACGTGGCATAAGTAGGGATGCCTAGAGTTGGCCGAATCCAATTAATATCGCCTAGCAATTTTTGAAAGTCATTTAATGTTTTTAATGTATCTTTTCTTATTTCTATTTTTTGTGGCTTAATTTTTCTATTTTCTATCTGCATCCCTAAATAATGAAAAGGAGCAGAGGTTTGGATCTTATCAGATGCTATTGTTAGTCCTGCGTTGGCAACCTCTGCTTGCAGAAATGTGTAACAGTCAATTAAATTTTCTTTTGTTTCTGCAGCACATAAAATATCATCAATATAGTGAATGATATAACAATCTGAAAATTTGTCTCTAACTGGTTGAAGGACTTGACCTACGAAAGTTTGACAAATAGTTGGACTATTAAGCATTCCTTGAGGTAGTACTTTCCACTGAAACCTGGCGGCTAGTTCTTTATTATTTATGGCTGGTATAGTATAGGCAAATTTTTCACAATCTTGCTCTGCCAGAGGAATGGTAAAAAAGCAATCCTTAAGATCAATTATAATTAAAGACCAGTCTTTTGGGATCAAGGCCGGAGAGGACAATCCGGGTTGAAGAGGCCCCATGGGTTGAATTACAGCATTTACGGCTCTTAAGTCCATTAACATCCGCCATTTGCCTGATTTTTTCTGAATTACAAATACAGGAGAATTCCAGGGTGAGAATGAAGGCTCAACGTGTCCCTTTTCTAATTGTTCCTTTGCAAATAAATGTAAAGCCTCCAGTTTTTGCTTCGGTAGCGGCCACTGATTTACACATACCGGCTTTTCTGTTTTCCAAGTTAATGAAATGGGTTTAGGAGGCGCTACAGTGGCCGCCCCTAAAAAGGATACCCTATTCCTTTTCTTTCTTGATTTTTCTTAGTCTCAATTGGGACTTTAATGCCATTTTTGTTTTTTCCTAATCCCTTTCCTGGTATATATCCCATTTTAGTCATGATTTTTTGACTCGTGGGGCTGTATAATGGAGTAGGCATAATGATTTCCGCACCCCATTGCTGTAATAAATCTCGACCCCATAGATTAACAGGAATTGAAGTAATCATTGGCTGAACAGTACTTCCTTGATTATCTGGTCCTAAACAATGTAAAATCATTGTACTTTCATACAGTTCCGAAGCTGTGCCTACGCCGACAAGTCTTGTAACAGCCTTTTGTTTAGGTCAATTTTTTGGCCACTGATTTAAAGCAATGACAGAGATATCTGCTCCAGTGTCTACCAACCCTTCAAACTGTTTTCTTTGAATAATGACCTTACACACAGGTCTGCTCTCAGAGACCAGACTTGCCCAATATGCAGCCTTTCCTGTCTGATCAGTGCTTCCGAACCCTCCTGTTCTTTTTATCTCACTGTTTCCAACTTTAATATAAGGTAGGAGTAATAATTGAGCAATCCTGTCTCCTGGACTGGCGCTCCAAGGAATGGAGGAACTAATAACCAATGGAATTTCGCCTTTATAGTCTGAATCAACCACACCAGTATGAATTTGAACTCCTTTTAGATTTCAACTTGATCTTCCTAAGATTAGTCCTACAGTCCCCTCAGGCAATGGACTGTATACCCCTGTGGGGATTTTTCGTGGAGGCTCCCCTGGAAGCAGAGAAACTGCTTGTATGGTGCATAAATCTACTGCTGCACTGCTGTTTGTGGCGGGGGATAATTGCTGTATGGTGATAACTGGCTTATTCCCTGACACACCTGTGGCAGTGGGGGTTGTTGTTCCTGAAAACCCTGAGGAACAAAGGGCTGAATTTGGAATGCCCCAGTTTGTTGCGGGGCCTGAGGCTGGCCCCTCCTCTCGTTTCCCGACAGTGGTTGCCCATTTTTATCAAATTTAGAACGACATTGATCACCCCAATGTTTTCCCTTTTTACATCTTGGACATAGGCCGGGTGGCTCTTTATCTGTTGTTGTAGTAGCTTGAGTAGTTACATTTCGTTTATTTGAGACTAGGCAATTCTTTTTTAGATGACTAATTTGACCACAATTGTAACATTTTCCCCCAAATGTTCTAACGTGTCCTCCTAAAGCTACTGCTGTGATTGTTTGAGCCATAAGCATAGCTTTATGCATAGCTCCTCCAATTCCATCGCAGGCTTTAACGTACTCTGAGATTACATCTGATCCTGTGGGAACCCTTCCTTTTAATGGCTTAATGGCTGATTGACAATCAGGATTGAGGTTTTCATATGCCATCAACTCCACTATGACCTTACGGCATTTTCACCGGTAATTGACTTTTGAGCAGCATCTTGAAGTCTTGCTACAAAATCAGGGTAGGACTCTTTAGAGCCTTGTCTTATTGTATTAAAGGAGGGGCAGGCGGTTCCTGGGTCTTGGATTTTCTCCCAGGCCCTAAGGCAGATAGCCCTGATTTGCTCAATGGCCTCATTTGGCATTATTACTTGTTGGTCAACAGTGCTCCAATTTTGACCTATTCCTAATAGTTGATCTGCATCTATGTTAATTGGAGGATTGGCAGTCCTATTTTTTCGGACCTGTACTTGTACCCCATCAATCCACCAAGTCTTAAATCGTAAAAATTGAGAGGGTGAGAGTGAGGATTTTGCCAGAATCTCCCAATCTTAAGGAATGAGTCTATGTCCATGAGCAATGGAATCTTACAATGTTCTCATGTAAGGAGAGTTGGGTCCATACTGTTTTACTCCTTCTTTCATTTCTTTAAGCATTTTTATAGAAAAGGACTTATATCTGGCTTCAGCTAGGGGAAGCTCTCCCTCTGGGGCCCCTTCTCCAGGTGGTCTTGCTTCTAATATTACTGGGAATTGCCACACCTCAATATCTCCTTGTTTTCTTGCCTCATCAATAATTTTATGTAACGCACTACCCTGTGTACTAGGCGGTGCTGTAGGATTAAGTCTCATGGTGGGCGGCTGATATTGGCACCCTGCCCTGTGGCGCTGGAAATGTTCCTGGCTGTCCATACGGATTTTCTGGGGGCTGCCGATACTGCAGTTCAGCTGGCGGCCAGTATTGATAGGCTACTGGCGGCTGGGTCTTATTTTCTACCGGCTGATATTGTGGACACTGTATTTAGATTGGCATTGCCATGACAGAGACTCTATCTTTTCCTAATTGATCTGCTTTTGGAGTTAGTACTTGTTTCACCTGCATTTGAGGTTGTAAAGTTACAGGCATCTGAGCTGCTGGAAGAGCAGTTGGCCATCGTGGTTTAGACTCTGATGGCTCTGCTAATTCTGGATCTTTTTCTTCTAATTTTAACGTTTCAGGATATATTACCTCCTGTAATTGATTATTGTCAACATTTTGCGTTGACTGAGCCATTACCGGCTCTGATACACATTTACAATGTGAACTTTCTTTTTCTTTCCGGGATTCTATCCCTGCCTCTTTTTCACAATCTACTGCACAGCTTTTAGGGACATCAGAAATTGGAACGCAATCTTCTTCTGTTTGAAATGGTTCTAAAGCTACTTTAATAATGACCCAATCATTCCATACTGTGAGCGGAATGTTTTTACCTTCCCTACTTGCTTGTTTTAATTCTTTGCCAATTTTTTCCCAATCTTTTAGATCTAAAGTTCCCTGATCTGGAAACCATGGACAAAACTGCTATATTGTTTGAAATAGCGTAATTAGATTTTTGGTAGAGACTTTAACTCCCCCTCTTTTTAAGGGAATTTTAATAAAGTTGCGATAAGAGGCATATTTACCCTTAGTTTGCCCCATTGTTACCCTAGGTTCTTCCGAGCGCACAAGCTTACCGCAAGGCTGACTGTAGACGTACTCGGGAGTCTCTCGTCGACTTGTCCTCAATGACCACACTCCAGCGTACCTTCACCTTAGAGAAAAGCCCCACATTGGGCACCAGATGAAGGGGTGGCCTGCCCCTCCACACCTGTGGGTGTTTCTCGTTAGGTGGAATGAGAGACTTGAGAAAAGAAATAAGACACAGAGACAAAGTATAGAGAAAGAAAAGCGGGGGCCCAGGGGACCAGCGCTCAGCTTACAGGGGACCCACGCCGGCACCGGTCTCTGAGTTCCCTTAGTATTTATTGATAATTATCTTTCCCATCTTAAAGATAAGGGAGTGGCAGGACAATAGGATCATTGTAGGGAGGAAATCGGCAGTAAGACATACGAACAAAAATCTCTGTGACATGAATAAGTCTAAAGGAAAATGCTGTGCCTTGACATGCATATGGAAACATCTCCATAAACCTTTTAGAATTATTTTTTCAGTCTATCACATGGGGAGAAACCTTGGACAATACCTAGCTTTCCTAGGCAGAGGTCCCTGCTACCTTTGGCCGTGTACCTGTCCCTGGGTAGTTGAAATTAAGAGAATGGTGATGACTTTTAACCAGCAAGCTGCCTTCTGGCACTTGTTTAACAAAGACACATCCTGCACAGCCCAAAATCCATTAAACCTTGAGTCACCGCAGCACATGTCTCTTGCAAGGACAAAGTTGGGGGTAGGGTGACAGATTAACAGTATCTCAAATACAGAACAAAATGGAGTCTCTTATGTCTACTTCTTTCTATATAGACACAGTAACAGGCTGATCTCTCTTTCTTTTCCCCACACTTGGGAGGGCCCAGATACCCTCTTCTCTTGGAAGACCAAGCCCAGAGCCTTGGTGGTCTTTGAACCCAAATAGACTTTGTGGTCTAGGGAATGAGAGCCCCACTCACCAGGGGAAAAAATTGGGGATCTTGGTCCTGAGTTTGTGGGGCAGACTTTTGCCATTTTCCTCCCCCTTTCCCTGCCATCCCCTATTTGAAAAGAAGTCACTTCCATTTCAGTAAGCCAAGATCGAGCCACTGCACTCCAACCTGGGCAACAGAGTGAGACTCTGTCTCAAGAAAAAAAAACAAAAAACAAAAAACAAAAAAACAAAAAAACAAAAAAACAGATCACTTCAAAGCCTCCCTGTTCAAACAGTTGATACTTCAACAACAGCATTTAAACCGTGTGGGTCACTTACTTACACATGGATTTTCTTTCACTTCTGTCACCCCTTAGACAGCAAGACCAACTTCTCCTCCTCTCCTCCCACCTCCTCCTCCTCAGGCTACTCAATGCAAGAATGAGGAGAAGAACCTCTATGATGAGCCACTTTATGAATAGTAAACATATTTTCCTTATGATGGCTTTATTTCCTCTAGCTTACTTTACTGTAAGAATACACTATACAATACATATAACACACAAAATGTGCGTTAACCGACTCTCTGCGTGATCACTGAGGCTTCCACGCAAGAATAGGCTATTAGTAAATTCCTTTTGGCCTAGTCAAAAGCTATTTTCCGAATTTCAACTGTATGGTGGGTTGGTACCCCTAAGCTCTGCATTGTTCATGGGTCAATTGTATTGCTTAAGAGGTGGTCATTGGAACACTCCTTAGGGGCTATTTTTTTTTTTTTTTTGAGACGGCGTCTCGCTCTGTCGCCCATGCTGCAGTGCAGTGGCCGGATCTCAGCTCACTGCAAGCTCCGCCTCCCGGGTTTACGCTAATCTCCTGCCTCAGCCTCCCGAGTAACTGGGACTACAGGTGCCCGGTACCTTGCCCGGCTAGTTTTTTGCATTTCTTTTAGTAGAGACGGGGTTTTACCGTGTTAGCCAGGATGGTCTCGATCTCCTGACCTCGTGATCCGCCCGTCTAGGCCTCCCAAAGTGCTGGGATTACAGACTTGAGCCACCGCGCACGGCCCAAGGGGCTATTTGTTTGTTTAAAAAAGCGTTTGCCACAATGGGCCACTCATTTAAGGCCCTACGATTCCTCACTTCTGAGGTCCTGCTGCCATAGACCAAGTGCTGGTCATTTTTGTTGCTCAACATACTTGTCACTTCCATCCATCACAGGACCCACTCTGACCTTCCAGGAGCTGCTCCTTCCACTGCCTGTGATCCTGAGGGTCAGCACGTCCAGCCAGGCCAAGTAGCAAGATCAGTCCTCTCCTCTGCCCCAGTTCATGGATGGGCACAGGATGCGGGTGGTGGGGGTAGTCCACACGGTTCCTGCTAATACCACTGGATCATCAGGTGGGGAGAGTCAGCTTGCATAGTGAAACCAAAGAGAGCTGCGAGATGGAGAGTGAGAGTGAGAAACCAAGAGAATGAGACACACACACACGCAGAGAGAGAGAGAGAGAGACAGAAAGAAAAAGAAAGAAGGAAAGAAAGAAATAAAGAAAGAAAGAAAGAAAGAAAGAGAGAGAGAGAGAGAGAGAAAGAAAGAAAGAAAGAAAGAAAGAAAGAAAGAGTAAGAAAGAGAAAGTAAGAAAGAGAAAGAAAGAAGGAGAGTGAGAGAGACAGAGAGAGAGAGAGACAGAAAAAGTCAGAGAAGCAGAGACACAGAGAGACATAGAAAGATGGAGAAAGAGATGAGGGGAAGAGAGAGACAGAGACACACACGGAATCTTAAAAAGAGACAGAGAGAGACAGAGCAACCAGGAGAGAGGCACAGAGAGGGAGAAACAGAGACAGACAAAGTGAGAGGCAGAGAGAGATGGAAAGAGAGATGGGGAGAGGGATGGAAAGAGAGATGGGGAGAGAGATGGAAAGAGAAATGGGGAGAAGGGCAGAAAGAGAGAAGCAAAAGCACAACATTCCTTGAATTGCTTCTCACTGAAGTCACCATTCTATTTCTGTACTTCCAGTTGCCACCAAGAATCTTTCTAAGTCACCTGTCCTCCTTCCTTCCCCATCTTCCTCACGCACTCTTACTAAAGCCTCCTGAAATCTGCCTTCCCAATGACAACTCCTCCTTGAAATGTCACCACTGACTTCCAAACAACCAGCAAATAAAAAAGGTTTTTAAAGCAATTACTTCCACCAGTTTCTCAGTTTAACTAATGTTATGGTGCTGTTTCTTTTTTTTTTTTTTTTTTTTTTTTTTTTTGAGACGGAGTCTTGCTCTGTAGCCCGGGCTGGACTGCAGTGGCCGGATCTCAGCTCACTGCAAGCTCCGCCTCCCGGGTTCACGCCATTCTCCTGCCTCAGCCTCCGGAGTAGCTGGGACTACAGGCGCCCGCCACCTCGCCCGGCTAGTTTTTTGTATTTTTAGTAGAGACGGGGTTTCACCGTGTTAGCCAGGATGGTCTCGATCTCCTGACCTCGTGATCCGCCCGTCTCGGCCTCCCAAAGTGCTGGGATTACAGGCTTGAGCCACCGCGCCCGGCCGGTGCTGTTTCTTAATACCTGTCTCAAAAATCTTTCTCTTTGTTTTTTATTTCTTTGCATGAATTCACCTGAAAATAGAGCACAACATAGTATAGTGAATATAGACTATAAATGATGTTTTGTGCATACATTATTATTAGTGATAAACACTGTATAAGTAATTTATGTTCACCATTTCTTTCTTATTATGGTTTGAAAGTGTCCCCCAAATTTCAAGTGTTGGAAACTGAATCCCCCATGCAGTAGTGCTGAGGGGAGGGATCTTTAAGGGGTGATCAGGTCATGAGGGTTTCGCCCTCATGTGTGGACTAATGTTGTTATTGGGGGAGTGGGTTCCTTATCACAAGAGTTGGTCTGTTACAAAAGTGAGTTTGACCCCTCTTACTCCTTCATCCTCTCTTGCCCTTCCACCTTCCTGAGGGATGACACAGCACAAAGGTCCTTGCCAGATGCCCACCACCCTTTAACCTTGTACTTCCCACTTCCAGGACTGTGAGAAGTGAATCTCTGTTTTTGTAAATTACCCAGTCTCAGGCACTCTGCTAAGAAAAGCAGAAAACAGGCTAAGACAAAATGTTTTAGGATTCTCTTCCCTCACAGTTACAGTGAGAAGTTTATAGCTTTGTTTTGCTTTGTGGAAGATAAAATGCTAAATAATAGGCATAATTTTGAAGGTTTCTCCTTCCATCCAAATATTTGATTCATTTTAAAATTTCTATGACACTGAGTTGTTGACCCTTGCTTCTGATGCCCCAGAGATGTCTGGAAGAAAACCACGGAGGAAACCTTGAGTGCCATGTAATCCGTCTTATCTAAGTGCCCTCTGGACTTCGAGAAGGCTCTTTCTGTGAAGCAGAGAGCTAACAATGTAGCCCAGCTCAAGCACTTTCCTAGAAAAGCTTTCAGAACGCAGCCATTCCTGGGGAGCATCACAGCTTTTAGACTTCACAACAGGCACCAGAGAGCAGTCAGAAGACCACGGAATATTTTGCCTGAATTCCTTCCAGCATTTTGTTCCAGAAACCTTGAAACTCCCTCCCCCTGCACTTGGGTCTTAGGTTTCTCTTTCCCAACCCAAACAGACTAGTGTTTAAACAATCCCCAAGAAGATGATGTCTCAGCGTTACATATAATTGAATTGTAAATCTTCTAAATTCAGAAAGAAAAAGTATGGAAATAATTCAGAAGCCCTTGAGTTTTTAGCAAGAAGAATCTGCAGTGAGGGAGAGACTCTTTTTATCCTGCGAATTCCCGACGTGCTTCTTCCACACACGATCCTTGCTTGTGTCTCTCTCCAAGCCTGTCTGTGAATAACCCACTCATCCTTCCAAGCTCAACTAAAACGCCATGTGACAGAAACAGTTGGTTCAACATCCATTTCTTCCTCCTCTTCTGACCAAGGCTCTGCACTAAATGATTCATTTCCCAGCTGTCTTTGTACACCCATGTGGCCATGTTCGTGCATTCTGGCCCATGTGATATAAGTAGAATTGTTGAGAAGGACATCCAAAAGGGCTTAAAAGAAGCCAAACTACTGAGTACGACGTTGTTTTATTTTTTCTTTTTCCTGCTGCTTTGAATGCAGCTGTGATTGCAGGAACAAAGCTGCTCTCTTGGGGCATGAGGTGACCTAGAAGATACAACCACCTTCAGTCAATGTGCCTGAGGGAATGATAGGAGAAACTGGGCTCTCTGATAAGATCACAGATCCAGTGCACAGGGGAGGATTGCCTGCCTTCAGATTTCTTTCATGTGAAAAGACAGACCTTTATATGTGTGAGCCTCTGTTAGCTTGAATCTTCTGTTTTATGCAGCAAACTTAACCCTAACTGCCACACACCGTCTACTTATATTTTATGATGCTCTCTCTAATCTCCTAGGTAATTGTGTCCCCCTAGAAACCTATGGATAGCTGAAGGGGTTTTAGGATCATGGAATTCACCCTCCTCTTTTGGTAAAAGAGGACAAAGGCCAGAGAGCCGTGCGATGGCTGAGGCATGCGATTGTAAACCAAAAGGTACCTGAGACCGATCTCAATCCATTTAAAAGTTAATTCTGCCAAGGTTAAGGACATGCTTGGAAGAAAAAAACACAGAATCACAGAAACAGTCTGTGGTCTGTGCCTTCCTCCCAAGATGATTTTGAGGGCTTCAGTAGTTAAAGGGGAAGGGTGGGCTGGAGGAAAAGGGTGGGCTGGAGGGAACGGTGAACTGGAGGGAAGGGTGGGCTGGAGGAAAAGGGTGGGCTGGAGGAAAAGGGTGGGCTGGAGGAAAAGGGTGGGCTGGAGAGAAGGGTGGGCACGAGGGGAAGGGTGGGCTGGAGAGAAGGGTGGGCTGGAGGGAAGGGTGGGCTGGAGGGGAAGGGTGGGCTGGAGCGGAAGGGTGGGCTGGAAGGGAAGGGTGGGCTGGAGGAAAAAGGTGGGCTGGAGGGGAAAGAGGGAGCCTGTGGTCGTCCTCAGGTTGCAAGAGAAAGAGAGCAGGTGGGGAATGGTCAGTTATGTCTTCATCTCACATGCGGCAAATGAGTCCTTTACATAAGATAAAGTGAATATAGACCAGCTTCCTGTGGAGATATGTAACCCTTTATCTGTAGCTATCTGCTTAGGAACAAAAGGAAAGGCAGTTTCTTGCATGATTCGGCTTCCAGCTTAATGTTTTTTTTCTTTTTGGCTGTGAATTGGGGTCCTGAGACTTCATTTTTCCCTGCATACTATACTGTGTGTGAAAATTGTTGTTCAGGACCTAAAGCTGTTTACTTACTCCAGCTACATCCCTTAGCTCAATTTCCATTTGGAGCGGCTTCTGGAAGGCTGGAATTGAAATCCACCAGTGCCCATTTCAAGGTGTTCCCAACATCGCCTGGAAAAAAGGAGCCCGGATACGTTTCCCTGTGGATGCAGGTCAGTCATCATAATACACAGAAACAGCGTTGACCTCAGCCTGGAGCCATTGTCCTGAAAGGGGATTCTTCCCAGCTCAGGCCTGAGACTGATCCATGAGAAGCGGCCGCTCCTTCCCTGAACCCTTCCTGCTTGTGTCTCCTCACTTCCTAGTGATCACGGCATACAGGCTCAGAGTGCCACAAGCCTATCCTACCGGAAGCTGCCGAGGTGCCTCCTACCACACAGGACACCCGGCACGGCAACAGCATCAAGGGACGAGCAGGGAAGAGGCTGCAGTGATTTTGGGGAACAGCCTGAAAATCACCTGGAGCCTGGTGGCAGGTGGTTCCACCTCCTCCCCAATATTGGTTCCCAGAGAAAATGGCAATATGAGCAGCTCATGTCCTCACTATTAGCAGAGTCTTTTTATTCTTTCCTTAAATTTTGCCATTAAATTGAGCTCTATAATAGGCCCACTTTCTTTTCTTTTCTTTTCTTTTTCTTTTTTTTTTTAAGACAGAGTCTTGCTCTGTTGCCCAGGCTGGAGTGCAGTGAGACAATCTCAGCTCATGGCAAGCTCTGCCTCGTGGGTTCACGCCATTATCCTGCCTCAGCCTCCTGAGTAGCTGGAACTATAGGCGTCCGCCACCATGCCTGGCTAATTTTTTGTATTTTTAGTAAAGATGGGGTTTCACCGTGTTAGCCAGGATGGTCTCGATCTCCTGACCCTGTGATCCTCCCGCCTCGGCCTCCCGAAGTGCTGGGATTACAGGCGTGAGCCACTCCACCACGCCTATAGGCCCCCTTTCTGCTTTTAATGCCACCAATACATGAAATTCCAGAGCTGCTTCTGTAAAAAAAGTTTCATTTTCATTATTTTATTATTCATTACATTAATTCTATTATTTTATTCTCTTTTTTTTTTTTTTAGAAGAACTTCAGTGAGAGAGGGGCTATCCCTGCTGCCTTGTGGCTACAGAAGGAGAGAGAACGAGCCTGTCCAAAAAAGGGTTTCATGAAAGCCCTGAGGCGAGATACTCACTTCAGAGGGTTCAGGACAAGGACACTCACTTTGTTCTGTGCGGTGTGGAGACACGGGTGAGCGTTCCTCAGTGGCACCAACTGGTTCCCTCTCGTCCTAAGCTGCCAGTGCCCTGGGGCATGTCATTTGGACAGAACACTTTTCCATGTCCTGCCATCCATTCCACGGAGGCAGGAGAAAGGGTCTGGAGGCAGGAACAGAAGGCCGATTCACCCTGACTTCGGAGAACTAAATCAAATGGAAACTCTTGGGCTATGACAGGAAATATCCTCTCCATTTACACAGGGCATACACCGAGTACACGACTTTGTAATTGTACTTCCTCCTCTTCATTTACATAGGGTTCACACCAAGTAACCAATGGAAACCTCTAGAGGGGATTCCAACCCCAGAGACTTCAGTAACGGGCTCCCTGTGCTCAGGCGCTCCCACCCTGTGGAGTGTGCTCTCATTTTCCGTCAATCTCTGCTTTGCTGCTTCATTCTTTCCTTGCTCCATTTTTGCGTTGTGTCCAAGTCTTTGTTGAAGGCACGAAGAATCTGGACACCTTCAACCAGTAACATTATCTTAATATCTTGTTTTAAAACTGAAATCTGTTTTTCATCTGTTCACCTAGTTTTCAGAAAATGACAGTGAAATACAACTTGGACTTACCACAGCTTAATACGAGGGTCACTATGAGCTATACAACAGGTTTGATGTTGAAAAGTTTGCAACATTTTTGTTGCTCTTTCATTTACAAACGACAGTAAATATTTCATTTTTTATGTTTAATTATGAAATTTATGACACGTAAGAGTCTATAAAATTTGGGTGGGCACGGTGGCTCATGCCTGTAATCCCAGCACTTTCGGAGGCTGAGGCAGGTGGATCATTTGAGGTCAAGTGTTCAAGACCAGCCTGGGCAACACAGTGAAACCCGTCTCTACTAAAAAAATACAAAAAGTTGGCTGAGCATCATGGCAGGCACCTGTGATCTCAGCTACTCGGGAGGCTGAGGTGGGAGAGTTGTTTGAACCCAGGAGAGAGGAGTTGCAGTGAGCTGAGATCATGCCATTACACTCTAGCCTGGGCTACATGAGCAAAACTCTGCCTCAAAAACCAACCAACAAACAAAACTGAATGCATAATACCAAAGATTAATAATTGCACTGATGTCATCATCCATTAGTATCAACTGTCTTGAAAGGCTACAATATGCCCTTCCTTGATCACCTGGGTCTCCCTTCTTCACCCAGACATAGGACTGATGTGTTCATGTTTGTCTTGCTTTTCATAAGGTTTATCATTTCTGTGTATATTATTAAGCAATGTCATATGTTATGGTTTGTGAACTGTATATGGAATAGCAGTGTATTTTTCAGTAATTTCCTTTGTTCACTGTAATTTTTCATTGTTGATGCTTCTAACTGCAGTTCATTTTCACAGCTATATCATATTCCACAATATGACTATGCCAGCTTTTTCCCTTGATAGAGGTGTGTTTGGATGGCTTTCAGGTGTTTTCTATTTCTACAATCACTGCCTAAATATTTTGCCCCGTACGTGTCTCTTGGAGAAGACAGTGCAAGGGCATTTCTGGGGCAGACATGCCTGAGAAGGCAAGTGTGAGGCCACAGAGGGGCGTGTTTACTTTTTTATGAAATGCAGTCTCTTAACAGGAGCAACAGCAGTGGATCCTTTGCCAGCAGTTGATCTTTTCCACCTTTTGGATTTTTGTGGCTCTGTTGAATTTGTTTCTTGAATTATTGGATGTATCCACAGTACTTTGTTTACTTAAGTTTTGTAACTTTTTGCACGCGGACTTATCTTCCTTGGAATTTTATGTGGGGAGATATATTGAGGACAGGGTTGCATTGTTTCAGCAAAGATGTTCACTCACATGGGGTAGAGGTGAAGTGAGCAGCCGCCTGGTGCCACGTCGATTTGACCCATGCTCTCCAGGTCTTCCAGCATGAACTCCTGGAGGACTGTTCTCGTCGGTTCTCAGGGTCAGGGTTTTCCCTCCACCCAGCACCAATGCAGGGACAGCTGCTCTCCTCGCTGCTCCTGCTCTGAGGTGGGCTTTCATTTTAAGTCTAAGATGTCAGATTTCTGACCTCATTTTGGAGAGACATACAGTTTTGTTTCTGATGCCCCATCCACTGTGCAACTGTCTAAACAGAAAAAAATTTCCACTTTGTTTCCTGCCAATTCTTTTTGACTGCTGTAGATTCCGTCCTTCAATGCCAGCTCAGTAATGCACTTACAAAGATGCATTTTGGTAGGTTTTACCCAACATCTCAGTTGTTTTTGTTGGGAAAGCTATTTAGTGTCCCTTATGTTGAAAGTTGGAAGCGCCTGGCCACACCATAGGTGAGAGAGCTGCTCTTACCCCTTTTCATCATCTTCGTGCTGGGTCAGGGCCTTCTTTTTCTCTGTGATTAACCTGCCACAATGGGCCGGGTACTGTGGCTCATGCCTGTAATCTTAGCATTTTAGGAGGGTGAGGTGGGTGAATCACCCGAGGCCAGAAGTTCAAGAGCAACCTTGCCACCATGGTGAAACTCCATCTCTACGAAAAGTACAAAAAATTAGCCCGGCATGGTGGTGCATGTCTGTAATCTCAGCTATTCGGGAGGCTGAGGGAGGAGAATTGCTTGAAACAGGACCCAGCAAGTGGAGGTTGCAGTGAGCCAAGATCATGCAACTGCACTCCAGCATGGGCTACAGAGTGAGACTCTGTCTAAAAAATATATATATATATACACACACACACACACACGTATATGTATATTTATATTTATATATATATAGTATATGTATATATATACACACACACATATATTTGAAGTAGTATCCAATGCGGGCAGGTGTTCCGGAAGACCTCATCCAAATAGAGAATCTGAATGCGGGCCCATGTCACACTTGCCATTTTTTAATTTTTGCAGCTGAGCTTTTTTCCTCTTCTCTGCTGGACTCTGCTGTTTCCCACAAGGTGTTCAGAGAGTCTGCCCTGAATCCTACAACCAGGAGATGAGAAGCACAGAGTGACACCAGCAGGAGAACATCAAGATGTGGTGACAGTTGTCCTCCTCCTGCAGAGTCCAGAGCAGTGCACTCCTACTGCTGGTGACCTAGCTAAGCCTGGGGGCCAACATGCCCGATGATAGTCTGGGAGTGCTGCCGTCAGGGTCCCCACAATGGGCACCCAGCCTGTGCCCTTGCACTCTGCATGAGCATGACCATTGTCACCTTAGAGCCCCTGGGTACAGACCAATGCATCCTACCAGAGCTGCATGTGAAGGACCATGTGAGTCCTGGGAAAGAGCTGAGGCCCTGCAGGGGGAGGTGGCCAGGACCGAGATATGATGACTGTGTGGAGAATCGTCTGTGGGTGTGAGTGGCACTATGCGGTCAGAGCCCGGGTTCTGCTGCTCCCCCTCCTCAAAAATCAGGGCCCGAGCAGGGGCTGGCATGTGTGTGGCACCTGGAACTGCAGGGCCACCACCCATGTGTGAAGCCGTCATGGGGACCTGAACACGGTGTCGTGTGCAGACCCCACCCATCCATTGGCCCCAATTCCTGGCCAGCTTCTGCCAAGGTGACAGGGTGGAATTTGGAAGGTGCGTGTAAGCTGAAGCCTGTCCCCCAGTGGTTGACATACAGTGGTGACACTCTCTGTGTGGGGGGGGAAGAAAGAGAGATCAGACTGTTATTGTGTCTATGGAGAAAGACGAAGACATAAGAAAGTCCATTTTGATCTGTACTGAGAAAAATTCTTCTCCCTTGAGATGCTGTTAATCTGTAACCCTAGCCCCAACCCTGTGCTCACAGAAGCATGTGCTGTATTGACTCAAGGTTGAATGGATTTAGGGCTGTGCAGGACGTGCCTTAGTGAAAATGTGTTTGCCCCTCCTGGGCTCCAGGCTGCCAGCTGCCTGCCCAGGGTCTGAATGTCCTACGGTGACCTGTTTCCTCACCTAGACCAAAGGACAGATAGGGAAGGCTTGTTTTGAGGATTAGGCAGGGTAATCCCAGTCAGCCCTCATTAGCTTGCCTATCCTCCAGGTCTTTTTGATTTCTTTTTTCTCTTCTTTGTTATGAAACTCTGGAGAATTGTCCTCTAGCCAGTCTTCAGCTGGGGAGGTGGAAAGACTGGACCATGCCCTTGGCTTCAGGACCCCTTCAAGATGCCCCTTCCTCCTAGGGTTTTTAAAAGCATATACTTAGCAACATACCCTGTACCTAAGAGAGCTGCAGAGAACCTCCTGTGTGTCCAAACCAGAACAATTTGTTCCCTGACCCCAGGCCCTCATCACACCCCAAAGCCCAAATACTTTCATGTGGCCAGCTTCAGACAAGAGTCTGAACTTAGTGCTGGCTTTCTGGGGTCTACACAGGCCCATATGATGGGGCTACCTCCATTCTACCCCTGTGCCTCCCCCAATCCATTAGGGGCCTCAACTCCAGCGATCCCTAACTGGGAGCAAGGTTCCCCAGGCAGGGAATGCAGCCCTCCCCAGGATGCTGGCCTGGCCATGTCCCAATGGACATCACTCCTGGAGCAAGAGGACCAAGACAGGGAGGTTCACCCCCCCCCCATTTCACCAGGTGTGGTGACCTTTCTGAGTTCCTAGTCTTCAAGATGAGATTTTTACACTGCCACAGTGGGGGAAACGGAGACACAGGGATGGTGAGCGGTAAAGAAAGAAAACCTCTGTGACTAGGAAACGTGTCCCTTGCCCAGCACAGCCACTCCACCATGGCACCCTTTGGGATGTACCGCTGAGCTGTTCCTGGCACGTGGCATGGCACTGTGGTGGAGGTCAGCAGCTTGTGGAGTTGGGGGTGGGGGTGCTGGCAGGAACAGGTAATTGTGGACCCACCACGGGAAGGAAGGGGACATTACCCCTTTCCCCACACCTTGCGCACAACAGCAATTTTCTTCTCTGATATGTGTGGGCACCAATGCCTATGTGGGTGTGGGTGTGTCCTCCCCTTTGTTGATGAAGAACCTTCCTGCAGCCGTTGGGGTTGTTATGGGAACCACGTGTGCCTGGCAGTAGGGTGGTGCCTGTGGAGGTTTGGCTACTATATATCTCACTGCCACCTCCCCAGCGTGAGCAGACCCTGTGCCCTCAGTGTCCCTCATACCCAGTCCCTCACATTCTTTACTTGGCATCTCCCTGCCTGATTCTCCCAACTCAGCCCCTGCCAGGTTTCTCCAGGCCCTGTGGGCCCTGGGATGGGATCAAAGGAGGCAGCAACTGTGCTGTCTGCCTCTGCCTGAAGTCAGGGATCCCTGGCCACTACTGACATCTGGTGGGCAGGGTAGGTGGGGAGGTCAGGGGTCAGTTTTTCCATTCCCCAGCCTGCACTGGCTAAGTCACCAGGTGTAACTGCTCTGGAGGCTGATCTGTGTCCTCCACAGTCCCTTGATGCATTTCATTGAAGCCAATCCTTGTGTGAATGACTTCACCTGTTGTTACCATCCAGCTCAAACCAGAACCGGAAGACTGTTGCACTTGGGCCCAGGACTGAATGATCCCCACAAAACACAGTGACCAGGATGGGAGGGCTGGAGGTCAACTCCCCCCCAACCCCTGCCACCACAACCAAGAGGACCCCATGGAGGTTGGCCCCGAGATGTGGGTCCCTGCGGGATGCAGGCTCCCACGGATAGTTCAGGGGATGAGCACGGGTCCTCCTGGCTGACAGGAGCCTGGTGGGCACTGGGTATGTGGGGCCTGTGTAGGTGGGTTGGACAGCACTGGGTTTAACCGGGGAGCCAGGGACTGGTGTGGTCAAAGTGGGCAGCAATATGTTGCTGGAACCAAAACTACAGTGCCACCAGCCCAGCTGGTAGGGAGAAGGAGGCCTGGCTAGCAGGACCACCCACCCCTGTCCTAGCCCCAAGCCCAGACTGCCTGCCTGTACGGGACATCGCCTGGTCCAGGAGGCCTTGGCATGAGGGTCAGGTGGTGTGTCCCTGGGTTGCAGGCCTTGGTGGTCCCTTGGGACCTGAGCATCCTCTGGGCAGGAGGATGGCGCGTGGTCCACTGTTTGTATCTGCCTCTGGGGGTGTGCCCCCACCCCAGCTTCTCAGTGCACACGGGGACATGGCCAGGGCTCCTCACCTGCTCTGTGGCTCCAGCTCTGAGCAGCTCACTGGGTGACGCTGACAGCATCCTCCCCAAAGCTTGGGTCCTCCTCTGGAATCATATCACAGGGGTGGCGTGCACCCACTGCGAAATAGGAAGAAATATCATCCTGTCCACATTTGCGTCTTAGGGACACTATCACGGGGGAGGTCTACACCCCCTGCAATATTGGGAGTCATATCATCCTCTTCTACCCAGGATACAAGAAATAAGACGACCGAGGGGATACACACACACTGCGATAGTTTCAATAACGTTATCCTATACCCCCTGGCTATCAGGAATAACATCATAAAGGGGTGTACACTTTATTCAATGTTGGCAGTAATATCATCCTCTCCCTGCCGGATATCAGGAACAAGTCTATTAATTATTAATATTCATAAATATAAAAAATTAATAATAATAATTGATATTAATAATCATAGTAAAGATAGTAGAAATTGATACTGGTTAAAAATATTAATGATTAGTATTAATAATTAATAGTAATATCTATTATTAATAATAAAATAATGATATAAGCAATTAATGTTGCTTCAATCACTACTAAGACATGTTGGTAATAAAATAATGATTCATATTAAGAACTAATAATATTGTTATATGACATTAAAATTAATAATTAATTTTAAGCGTGTAGAATCATATATGAAAAATAGTTCTCCAAAATTAATAACGGTATCATATTAATTAATAGTGTCATTGATAATTATTAAAATCGATCATTGATTATTAATAATTAATCATATTATTACTCCTAATAACGAAAGGGGTGTACACCTACCTGTGATGTCGTTCCTAATATCCAGGAACTGAGATCATGACATTAGTTTTCATATCGCAGTAGCTGTACAATCACGCTGTGACATTAATGCTAATATCTAGGGGGAAAGAGGAAGACATGACTCCCAACATAACAACGAATGGACAGCAACCTGGAAATATTGCTTCTAATATTCACGGAAGAAGCGTATGATACTATTCTCAATATCGCAGGGAGGGAAGAGCTCTTCCGTGTTACGGTTAATAGTATCCGGAGGGGCACAGGATGATTATAATTCCAGTATCGCAGGCTATGTTCACCCGCCCTGTGATATAGTTATTAATATGTTGGAAGGGAGAGGATGATATGACTACCCATAGAGGAGGAGGCGTAAACACAGCCTGGGATATTGTTCCTAATATCCATGGAGGGAAGAGGCGGACCATACTTCCAATATGGCAGGAGACCAATAGCCACCCCCTCTCCCTTGGCTATTGGGAGCCACCTCGCAGGGGGGTGAGCCACCCCCCGCGAGGTGGGGACCAATAGCCACCCCCTCTCCCCCCCTTGGCTATTGGGAGCCACCTCGCAGGGGGGTGAGCCACCCCCCGCGAGGTGGGGACCAATAGCCACACCCTCTCTCCCCCCTTGGCTATTGGAGCCACCTCGCAGGGGGGTGAGCCACCCCCCGCGAGGTGGGGACCAATAGCCACCCCCTCTCCCCCCCTTGGCTATTGGAGCCACCTCGCAGGGGGGTGAGCCACCCCCCGCGAGGTGGGGACCAATAGCCACCCCCTCTCCCCCCCTTGGCTATTGGGAGCCACCTCGCAGGGGGGTGAGCCACCCCCCGCGAGGTGGGGACCAATAGCCACCCCCTCTCCCCCCCTTGGCTATTGGGAGCCACCTCGCAGGGGGGTGAGCCACCCCCCGCGAGGTGGGGACCAATAGCCACCCCCTCTCCCCCCCTTGGCTATTGGGAGCCACCTCGCAGGGGGGTGAGCCACCCCCCGCGAGGTGGGGACCAATAGCCACCCCCCTCTCCCCCCCTTGGCTATTGGGAGCCACCTCGCAGGGGGGTGAGCCACCCCCCGCGAGGTGGGGACCAATAGCCACCCCCCTCTCCCCCCCTTGGCTATTGGGAGCCACCTCGCAGGGGGGTGAGCCACCCCCCGCGAGGTGGGGACCAATAGCCACCCCCCTCTCCCCCCCTTGGCTATTGGGAGCCACCCTCGCAGGGGGGTGAGCCACCCCCCGCGAGGTGGGACCAATAGCCACCCCCTCTCCCCCCCCTTGGCTATTGGGAGCCACCTCGCAGGGGGGTGAGCCACCCCCCGCGAGGTGGGGACCAATAGCCACCCCCTCTCCCCCCCTTGGCTATTGGGAGCCACCTCGCAGGGGGGTGAGCCACCCCCCGCGAGGTGGGGACCAATAGCCACCCCTCTCCCCCCCCTTGGCTATTGGGAGCCACCTCGCAGGGGGGTGAGCCACCCCCCGCGAGGTGGGGACCAATAGCCACCCCCTCTCCCCCCCTTGGCTATTGGGAGCCACCTCGCAGGGGGTGAGCCACCCCCGCGAGGTGGGGACCAATAGCCACCCCCTCTCCCC